>NW_020451115.1:250332-325490 GCF_003343035.1 Apteryx rowi | reverse complement strand
CGGCTATCACCACAATGATTGTACTGAGCCAGCAGAGCGATATTGTATTGTGAAATGTATGCGCGCGACCTGAAGGGCACCATGCACAATGCAGAGGAAGACGCCAGCTTTCATCCCGACCCCCCCAGCAACAGCCGGCGCAACCACAGAAGTTACAGGCATATAAGGGGACTGTGAGCGGGGGATTGCGCGCGCCGTTGGTGGAGCAGGAGACTCCCCGGCTGCCCAGCGCTGTTTTGCTTACTTGTGACTTGCTCAATTATTCTATTAAATTGGARTTTATGCAACCCGGCCCGAGTGGTTGTCAATTTGTCGCGTTTACCTATAACAGGTAATAAAATGAGAGCTACTCATTTATAAATGTTATTATCAAATTTATTAAAATTTGGCATTATTAAAATCAGTACTATGATTCTCATTTTAAAATCACTGGTTATAATCTGTGTGGGAAGATTCACATTTCCCAACCGAAGTAAAGCTGTCAAATACAGTATTGTCTGTATTTCCAAAGGCAATTATCATGGCTTAAACTTCTAATACAGCATAAGACAAGGTGAAATACTAGTTGGTATCTGCTGTAAAACATCAAGTCTTATCAAGAGCTAAGATGCTTACCTCCTTAAAGATCTACTTCTTTAACTTTGCAAATAAGATGTAGATATGAGAATTTACTCTGAATAATGTATATCAGCAACATATATTGCCACTTTCTTGAATTTCTAAAAGGAAATTTCTTAACTCAAGAAATGTTGCATTCAACTTGAATTCTCTATTAAAACTTTCATTTGCGACAGAGTTCATATCCAAACTAAAAATTAGTTGTTATTCATGTAAATTGATTATGAACTCAAAAGTTTTGTTATATGAAAACCAAATATAATCCAAACTATAACAATATACAAACATGCATGACTATACATATAATGTATAATATTCAGAAATATATCATATTATACATACTTGCTACTTTCAGAGTTAAAATGAGCTGAATTAGTCGAATAAGTTAAATAGAAAAATGTGAATAATATTTGGAAACGGTTCAAGATGGCCAAAAAGTTACAATTCCACAGTTAGAAAAAACAAGTTGGTTTAAAAAAAAAAAAAAAAAAGCCAAAAAATGTGGCTTAGAGACAAAACAAAACCAGCAATCATTCCCTCCCTCTGTAGCTCAAACAAACTGAAAACTGATAACAATGACTGCACATCATAGAAACTAAGAAAGGAAGAARATTGATAAAGAAATCAAAAGCAAATGCAATTTAAAAAGGATATACTAAAACCCCCTTAAAGCTAAAAAGAATTTTAAGAACTCCACTGGTCCACTAGATAGGGCAAGGCAGAAACCTAATACCACCAGGTCAAAGGATTTCAGAAAGTCTGTTACATTTTTAGGCAATGTATTTACATGATCAGAAAAAAGTATCTTCTTGTCCAGTACTAGCTAAGTATGCTGGTAAACAGCAGCTGGGAAGATTTAGTCAGTAGGTCCAGAGAACTTGCATTCAGGAGTTTAAAAAGAGCTGGCCAAAACCAATATTTGATGAACTTACTTTTGAAAATCTTGAAAAACTAGAGAAATTAAAGAGAGCCAAAAGCAAACTGAAATTGTGCACTTAGAACCCTGACAGCAGTATGAAATTATACAGCTAGACTGTCAGACTGATGCTGATCTCAAGAAAAATAATGGAATGACTGGGATGATAYGCTTCAGAAGAATTATAGGAAGCTTTCCATAAACTCACATTAACTGATGTTACCTTTGTCTTATTAAACAAATGTGAATCCCCCCCCACCCCTTCGTACCCCACAGGTCTGGTTGATGAAAGAATACTGCCAACTTTTTACGCTTTGCTTCTGCAAGGTATTTGACTTGGTACTGATTTCAACTTGACTAATAAATTCAGTATATATGAAATAGATTAAAAACTGAGAAGTATCAGAATACGTTATAAATGGGAAATCTTCACAAATCAGTCACATTTGTAAAGAACCAATCCCTTTACCTTATATTATGCTCTTGCCCCTGCGAGATGCGCTCTGGCCCCTACACAGACCATACACACACAGAGGACAAGGGATTCCTCTCTTGGGAAAAAGATACTCAAAGTTTGGAAAAGGCGTAAGACGGGTGGAGGAATAGATCATCCTAGATAATCAGCTAGACATAACTGCATCACCCAGGGTGCCACTGTGGTCAAAAAGGACTAATATGATCCACTGATGAATTAAGTGAAGAATACCAGCAAAAGCAGTGCTCCTGTCACCTTTGCTTCTCATGGCAGTACAATCATTACAGGGAATTGCACTTCATTCAGGAAGAATGCAGGACAGCAGGAAAAGATTTAGAGAAGAGTCACAGCAATGATTAGAAAATTCGAAAACATATATTCAAAGCAAGAAATGCAATCTATTTTAAAGATAAGGCTGATAGTGAATCTGCAGATTGACTTGGTCACAGAGGTTTAAAGAAGGTTTAAGTATCTACCCTACAGGAAACAAATTCAAAGGGAGAAAATACTCAGATTATCAGGCAAAGATATAGTAAGATCCAGTAGCTGGAAGCTAAACAAATTCAGAGAAGGAACAAGATGAAGGCACTTTCTAAAACTTGATTTACAAAGAGTAATGATGGACTCTCCAACACGGGCAAAATTGAAGGGAAGACATGATGATATCCTACTTGAGCACAACTATTATAATAGAGCTGATTAAAGTCAGGGAAATCCTATGGTCTGTTTTATACTGCAAGCCAATCTGACTACCAAAATGATGCCTCACAGTTATTCATGCATTCGTGAACTGTAACACCGAGAGCAGGAAACCATTCAAAAAATAAAAAAAAGACAACCTAGATTTGGCAGTGGTTAGTGTGGGTCCCTGTACCTGAAAACTTACTACTGGCCATCAGCCTATTTTTTTCCCTGGAGGTATAGATGATTTCAGCATTGGAATTTCTGAATTCATTTATTTCAGTCACCTTATTCAGAAGAGCCATCAAAATCAGAACTGCCTTTCACATTACAGTTACACTGCGTTCACAGTGCAGGAGTATCCAAAGCCAACAGGCAGGCCGGGAACCCATTTTATTATCATAGGTAATATCAAGTTTCGTTCTATCTTACTGCATGCAGAGAATAAATATCTCAAAGCTTCATTTTAAGCAACCTCTGCAAAAGGAAACAACCTTCATTCAGGATTCATGTGTGTCTTCACACATTTACATATCTGCATTGGTAATGCAATGTATTTGGCACTGTACTAATCCAGGAATATATACAAGTATTCTCACAAAGACGAGGAGATAAAGAAGAACAGAGACCATCTACAAAATTATTTTGTGTGTATAAGGGTGTGTATTTTACCTAACTATACGTATTTTCTTTAATTACAGTTTTCCATATAACCATTAGGAGGTTCCAGCCATGCAAGTCACATTTATTAAAGGCAGCGTGTCAAATAAGAGTTGACAATTACAGGCTATATCAATATACATTATGCCAGACGGTAATGAGCCATACACAAAGGGCCAGCCATCCAAAATAATCACACCATTCTCCACAGAAATGTTGAAGAGGTTCTGGTTTATTACACAGTGCTCATTAGATATACAGTGGCAGCATTAGCAATTTTTCCTTCATTTGTGTCTCATTTAAGACTTTGCCCCCATAAGCCCATTCAAATTAGTACACAAGGTTAAAACCATTATGGTCAGAGGGGAAAAAAAATTAAGTTGTATTTTTATTTTACAGTAATGGTGGATCAAAGGTCCCTGGAATCTATTCTTCTCTCAACTATTATCTAACACAGGATACTAAAAAGAAGAAGGAAACTCACTGTAAGCACACCTTTGACAGGAACAAAGATAGATCATTCTTAATGAACAAACACTACATTATTTAATTAATAAAACTAACTGAAAACAACAGTTAGGTTGTGACACAGAGTGACAAAAGTCATAAAACTAAAAGCTGAAACTGAACTTTCAGCCTTGGCTTTGAACTTTCTCATTTGCATTTCAACTTACTGCTTTAACAGTACGGAAATGCTTTAAAACACCCAAAAGGCAACTCAACTTTCACAGTAGGTTAGAACAGTTGTCTTAAATAACCAGGGTGTCATCTCTGAGGAAAAAAAACCTATAAGAAATGATTTAAACTACCTTTTTACCCCGTTGCATTTGTTGACTTCCAGCTAGAAAATTATTGTTGGAGAAATTTATTTTCCTGCCTTTCTGTGTTTATAGAAGGTGCGTGGGCAAAAAGATGCATCAGGGCAAATGTGAATATTTGCCAGCCCAAACAAGGTTACGTCTTCTTGATGAAAAACGTGCGGATGACTCCCAAATTCCACGTGACAGCCCGCATTCAGAAGGCAAATTTTAACATCTTGATAGTTCCACACACAAGTCGAGTAACCCAAAGAATAAAAAAGCCCTGCAAAACTCCGAAGGAGCGCGAGGACTTGAGTACTACCCGCACCAGCACAACAACACGATTGAGAAGTGAGTGGGCTTTTCAATCAAACCCTTCTTCTGAAGCGTGCGGAGTGCGACTGGGAAACCTGGTCCCACACCAGACAACTGCACTGCCCGCAAGACCAGGGYATCCTTACGCCCCCGTCCTCAGTCACTGCCGCTGAGCTGTTCTGTTGTTATACAAAATGCTGAATTATTCATTCAGCCAGATGGCAAAAGAGTGAAAAACCTCAAGTCTCCAGGAGATGCCAGGAGAGAGAGGCTGCACACCTGCACTCCAGTCTCTGCTCCAGGAAGTTACTTCGAGGGAAACATTACATATATGGGCATTCCCAACAAAAGTCACCCTATATCCATGTGGCTAGATGTTTTTTTCAGGAAATTCAGAGCTAGGAGGAGTGAGGATTTGAATCCTTTGAGATGTTAAAGGAAAACAAAGCTGGGCTTTCCAAATCCTAGGCGAATGCTCTAATCAATGACTAAAGAATACAAGGAAATATCAACAGCATGTTTCCCGTTTGGGAATCCCACCTAGATAATTTAGACTATCCCACAAATCTTACCCATGTTTTGCAATTGTTTGGAGGATTAAAATCACATTTTGCTTAATAGGGTCTTCCCCCCCGAAAAAACAAAAAACCCCTCACAAATAAACAAACATCCATCTAATTCCAGGCAATTCAAGTCTATGGTTTCTGATAACTAACTGTAGTAAATTGCTTTCTATCAAGTTCACTCTGCTACCTGTCATCAGTACGGTACATGTTACTACTGACAAAACTACTTCCCCCTGACAATGTGGCATTTTTGCAGGCAGACACATGCAAATGTGAAATACATATGAAACCTGTATAATATGAAACAAATGCAAGCCCCTGATTCATTATAAAACACACAAAGCATTAGGCTAATTTAAAGGTATAAGCAGAACATAAAAATATTATGCAGAAGTTTAATATAGTTTAATATAGATATTTTCATATTAAGTTCCCAGACAATTTGGAGTAGGTTTAAATTCTGTAATCTTAATTAAAAAAGTGGAAGACCAATGGCCATTTCCAAGAAAGCTCCCTCTAAGGGTTATATGTTAACCTAACAACCAAGTAAAAACAGTTCTACCTTTCTTCCTTTTCTTGCTCACACCTGCCTTCCAATCCACTGCCTGTCAACCAGCCAGCACCCAACTGGGGCTGCAGACCTGTGCAGACTACTTCTTCAGACAACCACGCAGCACAAGATGAAAGCTGGKTTTTTTTTGTTTTTTTTAAACATTTTCTGGACTAATGGGACTGATGCTCTATTTTGCATCTTAATCCTTTATCTTTACAGCATGAGAACTATTCCTCTCCTGCCAATTAATTCACTATGTCAATGCCAAAGGCAAGTTAACTTCTGCTACTGAGACCATTCTAGATCATGACCTAGCGAAGCCAAAAACTGAATTTCATCACGAAGAGAAGGACTTGCCACCGATTCTGCAGAGGAAATTTCCCTCTTTGTTCAMGGGTCCCAGTTTATATATGCTATACAGATGCACTTGATATGCCTGCATATTTGCTAATGGCCCCACTGATTATTTTTTGCTCCTTTAACACAATCACCCCTCTTTTATGAAAGAGTTATTTTATGCAAACTACTGAGAAACCAAGAGAAGGATTTAAAGGGGAGAGGAGGGTGACAGTCTAGTGGAAATGCCTTCTTATTGGCTTATTGAAGTGAACAAGTTGAAGGTATTGCAAACAGAAAGGAGTCCAAAAAGGCAAGAATGGAGGTGATTAAAAGCTTTGACAACAGTTGCAGCAGTGTGGCCTCAGAAAAATAAGATGTTGGGATATACGATGCAAGAAAAGACAGTAAGATTCAGACTGAAAAAAGATATGTTGATCAAAAAACTCAAAAGATGAAATAAAAGCTAAGGGAACAACTTGTAGATTGGATGATGGTGCTGTCACCAAAGCAGAAATAAAAAGGAACATGGTGACAGAGAAAATCAGGAATTTTGTTATGGAAATTATCAAGATACCTTCTCTCATGACAGCAGCATGTGTCAGCCAGACTGCTTACTGATGACTATCACCAGTTAAGATACCATCCATCCACATTTGCTCTACAGTCTCCCGACAACAAGTATCCTCCAACTACATCTCATGCAACAACTATTTCACGACAAATCCTACATCATGGTGGACAATCATTTTGACTATTCTGTGTTTTAACTGAAATACTTAAATACTTGCACTAAAAYCAATTGCTTCTGGATATGCAGGGAAATAACAAGGTATCAGTTACAGGCATATGGAAGAAACAGGCTACTAACAATTAGTTTTATAACCATACTTTCTCTTACCATATATTAGTTGCTTCTCTGTCCTCAAGAGTTTGAAACATAGCTATGATTTTATTTGCAGGGCCTACGGGAGACTATCTGAAACAACATAACAGAAATTCCCATTACTATGTACTGTCAGTTATGCAGAGACACCAGGAAAAGCCAGCATGACTTATCTGCCCAAGTGTTTCTCTGCAATATTATCTCTGAAGAGTTTGTCTGTAATTGTATTCAATGTAGCTGAAAGTTAAGGTGCAGTAACCTTGACATTAAAGCTCTGCTACTAATGACACTTGAAATACATTGAACCTTTTTACGCAAGAGAAAAGAAGGTAACCTTTTTTATGCAGTGAAGAAAGAACATCTGATAAATGAGCAGTACTGTTAAAAGAATAAATTGTTCTTATGTCTAATTGCACAGGAAAAAGGCATTCAGAAAAAAGCTTTGTGAATCAGAGTGGAGTGTAGCAGTTACATTTCTTTTATTATGTTTATATATAAAAACATAATGTATATTTTAAAGTACCAACAAATACCAATTCACAGAGGATAGAGAAAACAATCCAAACATGTTTGCTGACTGCAGAGCCACAGATACTTTGTATGAAGAAATCTGTGCTATTCTGAGCAGTTGTAACCACAATTTCATAACTCAGCAATTAATACTGTGGATATCACACCTGTTCTCCTCTCCCCCTCCTGAACTTTCAATATTCAAAGTCGGATTGAGACATTAACACCACATATTTAAATGGTTTATGATAGGAATGTTTTTACTTTTTTGCAAAACAGAAGTACGCAGCAGATGGATATTGCCTGCAATGTATAAGGAATGAGACTAACAGTTAAAGGGAGACGGCAGGCTCCTCCGAGACCTTGCCCCGTACACCAGGTGTGTTGGTGGACCCACCAGCAAGAAATGCTAACAAGCCTTTTGGAGCAAGGCAGCTATGGCTGCCTCGGGAACCTTATCAGCATAACAACAAGCATTTGGGGCTGTTGTTGTCAGCAAAGTTTTATCAGTATTAGCAGTATTGATTTTTTGCAAACAGAGTATCTTGAAAGATTGAGAAAACATGTCTTTCTCTGGAAAAAAAAAAAAAAAAAAAGGCAACCCCCCCCCCACTATTATACCAGTGGCCCAAACTCCATCTTATTTTCTAACCTTATTTACGAGTTCTCTAAGATATCTGAAAATCTCATCCTTTCATTCTTTGGTCCTTTCATCCCAGAATGATTCTATCTACACATTTTAATAAAGAGTAAAATGATATCAACTAATTCAAGGAACATTAACCCCAAGTAAGTAATGGTGCAGAGACAATTATATGCTAATAAACCACCTTCAAGAACAAACTTAATTTCTGCAGAATTCCTACCTGAGTYCATAAAATAGGACTGCTGTTGTGGTTTTACTTAACCTGAATTTGCTGACTTCTTTGAAAATCATGGAGTAACACATGAATTTAGCTGAACTTTCTGTATTGGTCTTGCTGTGTAGTTATCAGAAGCCAAAATGGAATCTCAACTATAAAAGAATTTCTACAGAACACAGTTTTGATGAAACATAATAATTAGGAGAAAGGAATCAGAAATATTGTGCAATACTGGAAACTATTATGTTTTCTCCCTTTTTGGAAATATCAGATGAACAACTTTGGCTGCATCTTCTCTCTCCACAAAAATTTACTCAAATTTAGCCTTAAGTCTTTGGAAAACAACTGCAAATAGTTCAATGAACTTCAAAAGGTTGGCAATCAAACTTCCCCAAAATTTCATGTGCACCAAACACATTCCATAATCATGCTGTCAGTGCTGATTAGAATTTTTTCCAATTGCTGCTAGCCTTAGGGGGAAAAAAAAAAGAAAAAAAAAGGGATCTTTCTGATTTCTCTTTATTGCTGCCCAACCACCTCCTCAAATACAACATGGTTAGAATACCRTCTTGAAGTCTTTATCCTCAGTTTTCTACCTCCTTTTTTCTGTTCTCATATCACTGAACACTGTCATCTTAATTCTAGTAACTTAAACCCAGAATGCAACCACGATCCTCAAATCTGGTTTTCTCTAGAGTCTTGCAATCCATTCATACCCAAAATCTTTTAATTCACTTAAAGTAACAACTTACCTTTCCTCTTATTCTAATAGGCAAGGTGCAACATAACAAGGATCTTAAAGTTCTCCGCTCCAGTCTACTGAAATACTAACTCATACCTATCAAAAATGCTTTTGCAAGAATAACTCATTTTATTGATGAGTCATTTTCCTCAGGTTAACCCTTTCTATTGCTCCTTAGTAATTTCCCTTCCAGCATTTCATCAAAGAAAAAACACTTTGTTTGTGAAGGTACGCATCTACCATACGAAGATGTCAGCATGCACTTTCATTTCAGAGTCAATGCCTATTTAAAAGGTAGTCAGTCCAATAATTTGTTTTTCCCAATCCAGTTGTCACCTGCAGAAGAAAATTCATAAAGTTTCTGAAATGAGAAACTTAATTTGACATTCTTTCTAGAATCCAACTYAGAACTCTTTCTTCCTGCATATCAAAAAAAACCCCAAAACAACAAAAACACACCCTAAGGGTTGTTAGGCAATCTATTCTTGCCATGCTTCCTGTTTAACATGCTAAAAAATTCTCTTATGACCTTAGAAAATCCTGGCTATAGCACTACAACAAGTGGTAATGTTTCTCTCTTTCGTTATGCTTTCCTAATCTACTTATCTGTTGTACTTGCACGCTTGCCTTTGTATTGGAATACAGCACAAATAACCAAGCTTCTCTGTCCAGCCAAACAATGCCCCTGACTATCCTGCTCTTAGCTAGTCTTTGGATAAATTAACACACAGTGAAAGCAACCTCCTATTTTAAAAGTCTTCAGTAAACCAACAATATTTTAAAGGGATTTGTGAATTTCCAGTCAAAAGGAAGAACACTTGGATATATATTTTCTCTAGAAGAAAAGTCATCTCCAATAATATGCTTCTTTTTTCTTTACTTTAAAAGCATCTCAGAGCTGTCAAATTCTACAAAAAAAATCTACCGAAGGATAAAGGCCAGAATCCAGTGAAGCAATCAGAAAGGTTCACTCATGTAATACATAATGTGATCAAGTCTAGAACATCCCATTATAACTAGTGGAAGCAAATGGAGACTGTGTAATCTTTATACAGACTTATGAACTGTAAGTAGTAAAGGATACATTTTGAGCTAGGAGGGTATCATTCATTAGTAGTCAGACCCATTCTTATCTTTACTCAATCCCAAAACAATCTGTTACCACCACAACAGAAACAACATGTTCCCCAGACATGCCCAAATATGCCAAAGATCAGTACACATTTTAGATCAAACTTGTGGAATATATTGAGGACCTTGTCCTCATTCCACCGCACCAGATGGAAAATTCTGCAATACCTTCAATTATACTGTACCAGAGTATTGATTGAATCAAATAAGAACATTAATAAATTGGTAGAACAAGCCTTGTAATATTTAACTTCATATAGCCAAAATTTTCCTTGTATCAAATAAATTTGGACTGAAACTGCATAACTGCATTATAAAATTTGTCAAGGGTGAAGTTAAGAGGTTGTGCCTGGGTAGGGGACAGCTGGTGCTTTTAGCATATGGGAAAGTGTGGGARAGATTTTGGGACTGCAGAACAAGTAAACTACACGCATACAGTTACTTAGAAACTTTGCTGTGAAACAGCTGGTCATATTGATGTCGTAGTTCTGAGGGAGAAACAGTTCCCCTATCTCAGGGCTGTTGTGTGCTTTCATCACTGTGCTAGTTTGCGCTTAGCTGATGGTTGGAAGTTTCTCTTTAAAATATTTAAAATAATATTTGTGAAGAAAACTTTAAAGTTCTGGAGCAGAATTTTGTTGTTATTGCATGATCCTACAGCAAAAGACCGAAGAACAGCTCTAGCTGAGTGCTCTGGTGCATGAGGATGTCCTGCCTGAGGAAGGCTGCGCTAGGTTCTGCTGCCACCAGTTCACCTGGTGGCTCTTTGAAAACCTCCCACTAAGGTGAAGGCAGGACTGTATTGCTCACATAGCTGCTACTGACTCGCTGCCGAATGCCATCAGTGCTGCTCAAATTTCATGTATTATGCTGCAAATCGTGGCAGTCCAGCAGTCATTTCACAAACAGCCGTAGCAGGAAGCTCCAGGAACAGGACCACAGACAGCGCTACGGTTTCTCCAAGGTAAGCCATCCCTACTCCATCCCTACTGTAAATTCTAAGATAATGAAAATTATTGCCTTAAAAAGAAATTAAAAAATAAACAAAAAGCCAAAAACATCTCTCCCCACATCTCTCCCCCCAAAACAAAACCATCCCCTTCAAACCTCTGTAATGTACATACTGAGTTTATCTTGCTCGGTTATCTGGTGCTCAACAGATTTATTTTGAACAAGATTTTACTCCGTATTTCTCCACAGTCTTTGACAAGCTCTACTGCAGTGCCTTCTGATTTATTCTACACTGTACAGAGACAGGCCTTCCTTTTCTTATTCAACATGTAATTGCTGTATTTGCACATGCTGTGTATGTTGAAAACAATAAAAAGTTAATGAAGAAAAGTACTGGTTGTAATGAATTAGTAATACTGTTAGATTTGTATTTGGAGTTGTTTTTTTTTTTGTAGGTGGAAGATGATCAATAGGAATATGTAATCAAGTTGTATGTGCTTTTCATCTCCTGAGACTCATCTTGTAAATGAGATGAAGCATCTCAAAGGATTTATCCTGGGTAGCAAAAACTAAACAGAATAATTTAAAATAATCACTCAGATTTTCTCTTAATAAAATCTAAGGAAAATCTACCAAGGTTTGGGAAACAAAACTATACATTCTTTAAAGAATATAAGAGACATCACTGCTCATATTTTGAGATACTTCTCCCATTATCTTTCAAACAAATACTTTTGTCAAGAACATCACACTACTTAGTGTAAATGGATATTGAATATTTAGATCTATGCATTTTCTCTACCAGTTAATTAGCTAAGCTTCAAAAGCACATGCTAGTTGGGATACTGCACCTTTGCTGAAAGCCAGCCTTCCAGAAGATGGGAATAAGAAGAGTAAGTCCCAAAGGAAATCATTTTTATGATAAAGAGTCCTAATGTGCCTCAGTAAAGGTGAGGATTGATTGTTATAGCCTATTGGTACTATAATTAGAAGTCAAACACCAATTAGCACTTCCATTAATAAGATTAATCTCTGCAATATCTGCAGCTGAGACTCAGGGCTTGTGTGGCATAAACCAGTGTGAATTTAAAGTGTGACAGCTATTCTGCACTAAAACTCCCAGTCTGAATACTTACACCATACAAAAGAAAAAAAGCTCTGCCTTCTTAAGAGTTTTGTTCGAGTTCCTACATACACTACTGGTCTTACTACATCTTTCTCATTTCTTGCTTTTTATTTTATTTAAACATGTTCTATCATGATTTACAACACTGATGGGGATAAGTGAAATGCAGCAGGAAGTCTCCCAGACTCTAGTTCACAGCCACTCCCTCTGCATTGCAATAAGTCAGGGAAAAAAAATCAATTTTGTTTTCCTTTACCAGTAAACTCAGGCAAGTAGTAATGAAAAAAAGCTTCTTGCAAATACAGATGTATTCTTCACATGACAGTACACGAGTCCATTGTAAAGCTGGGCATCATTTATTTACTGCAAAATATGGAGGTAAGAAACAGTCAAATCCAATCTTCCAAACACTATAGTTCAGAGTACAGAACTGAAAAAAGGGTGAGGCCAGAAGATGAGATGAAAAGTCACATGCTCATGTTTGTATTTTTGCAGGTACCAAAAATCATCATTTGTATGATGATTCTTTCATTTTATTTAACCTGAGCTCTGTCTTTTACAATAATCCTCAAATAGAATTTGTCCTCAGATGAACCTATGCTAGTTTTAATAAAAAGCTGAAAGCTTGTCCATGCGAGGTAAAAAGGCAGCTTTTAAAAAATTTAGTAGCTAACAGGTCAAGGCAACTTCTAAGTGTCACTGCATTAACAATACAATTAATCTTAGCTACACTAAAATTTACTAATGTTTGCCATGGCTGATTAGCCTAGAAGCTTTGTAATGGATTTGTATTTTCCTTTCTTCCCTTTAAAGGGAGACTATCTGGTTTCCTTGAATAGGCCTATTGATTAAACAAATACAGATTTACATACAGGCACTCACATTTCAGTTCCAAAGCATTTAAAACATCACTTAAAAAAAATACAAACATCTTTAAGACAATCTACAGTATAAAGAATTTGCTGAAAAACTTTATTGGAGGGGCAGAGCAAATGAAGGTAGAGGTTATATAGTAGAAGACCTCCTCTGYCAGAATAACTGTTATCTGGTCCTAAACCAGAAAGAAACCCTTTGCTGCTGTAATCATCTACTCCAAATGGAGATGTGACAACAGCCTTATGAGTCAAGAACAGAAGTATCATCTCTCAGCTCTTCAGTCCCATTCACAGGGACAGGACTGAGGTTACTTACCAATAATTGGAGCTCTCTGGAAGCCCAAGGTGCACACCCACATGGAGTATTTATGCTGTTTATCATTTGAAGTGAGACACCTTTGGATTCTCTCAATCTCCAGAGCAGGTGCACTCACACCTCATATGCCATTACACTAATTATACAAAAGCAGAGTTTCCATTTCAGTTTCCTCTCACCCATAAAATCCCAGTCCAACAGCAGTCCAGGACAGATGCGGAAGGCAATTCAACAAATCAATGTCAATTTGTGCAGACTGCAAATCTCAAAAGCACTCCAGTAATCTCTCTGCACCTTTGACTAAACTAGTCCATATCTATGGTCTGAAGGATTCATGGAGACAGCTTGATTGTCTTTCACACATATACAGCAATTAAAGACTGGTCTAAAAAGCACATCATCACCTCTGTAATGCTATGGCATAGGTTTTAGTGAAAGAACAGGTAGAGCTGCAGATGGCTAGTTGTCAGCTACAAGGAATGGAAAAGATTCCTAGCATCTCCACCAATACACAATGACTTTTGGTGGAATACCCCCAAGACAGACAAGAGCTTTACGCTTCTGTTCTCATAGCAGGCCTTCAAACAGCTCATACTACTAATTTTCAAAATAGGGGGAAGTAAAGTTTTTCTTTGGATATTTCAGCTCTCAGCAAACAACCTTAAGGACATCTATCAGGCTAGGTTCTAACAACATCAGTGCAGCTTCTTGATTTTAAGCATGTGAACTACAGCATTAAACACAGAGCATGAAGCTAAAGGCAGGGGGAAGGGAGTTCACTCGTGTTTAAACCACATTTTGGTTATTAGCACCTTGGGGAAAAGACTATTTCCTGGAAAGACCTGACCTTCATGAAGGGAACTAGATGGAGTCTAACCTCATAGCTGACCATGCTTTGAGCAGGAGGTTGGCCTACACACCTCCTGAGAACCCTTCCAACTTGAATTATCCTATGAACCTAAAGGTATTATCAGCAGCATGTGGTTTAGCCTGGAGGGAAGATCTAGAGGCATTATCTGAAGATGATGTAAAGCTCTTTGGAATCTAGGGGAAGGAAATTGAGCAAAGGCAAAGCTCTGTTTTCATATGTAGCAAAGAAAAGCTGTAAGCAAACTAGATGGAATCACAAAGAGACAGAGCAGTATGTCCTCTCATTCATTCTGTCTCAGCATCCTCAGAATGACACCTACCCCATCCTGACTTCCCTGGAACTGGAGCAACATCCAGAGAAAAAGTAACCAGCGGATGAATGAAGCCTCTGTTTAAGATCTGGTATTTCCTGATGACCTTTAAGCTGCAAATCAGTGTTCCTTTAGAACTGAGCTGGTGAGAACCAAATGACTTTGACATATCCATGACTCTGTAACCAGAGAGGGGTCCAAAAAAAAGCGTTCCAAGACAGGACAGTTAGTAAGAATCTCTACTGGAACCTGGTGAGCGAAGGACCCATCCTCATAACAAGGAGATAGCATCTGGTGCTAGCTGTAGTCTCAGGTGGCTCAGGTACACAGGCATTCCCACTGCAAATGGGCTTTTCTGGGAAGCAGCATCAATACTGTTTCAGCACTTTTACTGAAACACTAGGGAACAGGAATATATCTTTATGACCTATGTCTCCGTGGTACTACCACGTTTCTTTCAAGTAGTAAAGTGATTCAGAGACACGTTTATGCAGTGAGCACCCTCTTCTTGTAAGAATGCATGTTCATCTTGCAAGAGATGAATTCCTGGAGCTTTAAAGGCCAGCTGCATAATTCTGAGGGAGAACAGGCATGAGCAGAGTCTAGTATTCATGGCACCAATCTGTAGTAAAGTCCATTTACCAGTCTTTAGTGTGGATCTGAAATGGTACTTTCTATACTTTACTCTGTGCGCACACACACATACGCGCTGAGTCTGAGAGAATGAAAAGGCTTTTTCTTCTTGTGAATGACCCATAGGATCTACAATGTGAATACGCAGGCAGATTTGACTGAAAAAAAATGATTTACTTTTTTTTTTAAATCTCTGACAAGTATCCAAAGAAACTTGCAGTGCTGAAGCAATGGTGTCAGTGCTAGAGGATACTTTTGAAATTGGCACTAGTAGCCAAAAAGAGGCAAAACATGAGAGAGGGAAGAAAGTAGCTTACTGAATTAAAGCAAAGGATACTGAGGCTTGAAGACATGGTATAAGTTTGTTCTTTAGCATCACTTGCATTTTAAGCTGCAATATAGAAGCTACATGAGGAATTTATTAGTCAATATATAGAGCCAAGGAGATTCCTCAGTCTCCAGCCAGTAGTGAACAGTAATGCCAAACTGGAACAGCAAAAGAAAACCCTCTGGGTCTTTAGTGAGCAGACCCAACCCAGTCTTTGTATCTTCAGCTGTGAATCAGGCTTCAGGTATAAAGCATCAAGCTGCAAGTGTTCAGAAACCATATGGTTCTGGAGCTTCAATTAAAAAAAAAAATCTCACTTCCAGTAGCAGAGTAAAGGAACAGCAAAGCTGCACACTTGACTATCCAAATGAGTTTTGCTCTTAAAGAAGTCAATGGAGAAAGTGTCAGACTCTAGCATAATCACAAGATAGGAAATGGGTCTCAAAGCTCTTATGGAGCTCTGGGCTCCAGTGTCAGATCTAAGGTGTCCTCTGATACTATAAGCTTTTAGCACGATAAATTATAATTATTCAGATTCAGCATAAACCCAAATGTGAGTTCTGTTCTCTCTTCAGCAGAGAAAGAATAGCAGTTCCAAGGGAATACAGGGTACAAACTTTGGTTGAGTACAGGCAGTGACATCAACCTTTACGTGATATTGCTGACACAATCTGTTGTGAATGAGCACTGTACTTCATCACTACATTTGCCATGGTTCTGCAGCCAAGGAAATAGTTTCCTAAAGTGTAGGACACTGGCAGAAAGTTACAACTTTAGGAAACCTGTTCAGCAGCTGAAACAGGGCCATTTATCATGCTTCTACTTCTCCTCTTTGGGGATCACTGGTGCTGAGCTGGAAGTAAAGCCAGGTTCTTGTCCCTGCCAATAGGGATAGAGAGTCGGGTTTCTGGCAACCTGACAGGGAGATGGCAGTACAGAGTAAAGCTCACCAAGCAGACTTCTGTGACACTTCCCTCCTTATCTTCAGCATGGCTCCTAAGGCAACCAGCAGTTACTATCTTTGCATATAATGCCCCCTACCCCAGCTTAATGTGGGCAAATCATGTCTCCTGCAAATTATGAGGTGCTATAGCTGAAGGCAATGCTGGCCAYAGGCAGCGTCATATCGCTACACTAGCCCTGTTCCTATAACTACCTAAACTGTAATCCCCCTTACTCTGGCAAGGATCCCTCTCCAGTAGCAGGCATCGGTTTTGCTCCATTGTGTACCAGTAAAGAACAGATGTGCTAGTTAATCTATTTTTATACATTTGGGTCAATTGCCCAAAGCACTGACACAACCAGAGATCAGGAGAATAGGAAAAAAAAAAGACGGAAGTTTTGGACTATTCCAAATTCAGCTCTCAATGGCTTTCTATTTTAATTACGGTTATTGTACTGCTTGTTTATACTTTGATTCAAGAATATGAAATGAGGAAAAAAAGGTTATGCAAAACATGCCTCATTCCAAGATGAAAAAACTCCATCACATTTTTTTGTGCTTTTTTTCCCCTGAGTTAAATAATTATGGCACTACTACTTCTCTCCTACATCTGCCTGTTCACAGATTATACTTTTACTGCAGTACAAGATATAATGGACTGATGTAAACTGGCTATTCACTGTGGCACTGAAGATTTAAAGAGAGCACAGGAGCTGATTCCAACACAAACAGTAGGAAAAGAAAGACTGGGCTGGTGTAATCACCGACGAGTACTGGAACAACTTCGTTCATGCTAGAATTTCAGGAACGCCATTAATTAATCACTACTAACTACTCTAAGATCAAGTGAGCCATATCCAATAGCTAACAGTCCACAATATAATGTTCACAGCCCATAAGTATCAGGCAATGAAGATGCTCGTTACAGCGCCAGAAATAATACTTCCAGCAAAATATTATATATAAAGATGAAGTAATTATATGGCATGGCAACAAAAAGGGCTGTACAGTTTACAGCTGAACTGAAAATCTCTAAGAATCTATTTCCAAAAAATACTTTCCCAAGCTGGAGAAGCATATGAACAATAAAGGAGTAAGTACATTTATTCAGATCACTGAGGGATATACTATGCCTGTGATATATATCTCTAACATATACACCATATATAATTACACTGTAACTAAGACAGCAGACAAAAATGCACTAAGGGAAAATGTCTTTGGTTCCTATTCAGGAGAAGGCAGTTTTTAAAACATYATTTGTAATACATAAAACAATCACAAAGGCCCTTTAAGATCACAATTTTACAGACTGCCTGATCTCTTAGTTTTATATAGTAGTCAAAAGTAGAAACAAGACCCATTGTGTATTTGGAAAAGCACACAGTCAAACTCATTAAAAAAAGAAAGTAGCCCAAAATCAAAGGCAAATCCCACCGTGACTTTAGTGGAGGGCAAGAACTGGCCCACTACAGCACAAAATGGTACAATGAACCAGCATTTTACTAGATGCCCAGTTTGCCCACATTTACACCATGCTACAGATTTAAAGTTTCACTGAAAATTTATTTGAATTAACAACTCCATTGTCATCACTTTTGCAGAGAGTACTGAACCTTAAATATTCTGTGTGGGAGTGTTCAAAACTTTCCGGAGTGCCTTGATAACTCTAACATAAATATTATAATGGTTATTAACTTGTGCTTAAACTTAGATTTTCAGCTGGTTTAACTAGCATAGCTCCAACGATGTCCTTTTATACCAACTGGCTCATTATTATTCAAGGTTTTAGTTGCTCCTAATAAATACTTCCACTAGTCACCTTTCTAATGGCAGTTTTAAGTGCTCAAAAGTTATCTCCATGCTCAGAATCATCATACTCAAAAACTCATTTATCAAAAATAATGCTTTTCCTCTCCTTTTATAGGGCACATTTAAGATGAGCTTTTTTCATCATTTAGAAAACAAACTACAACACCTCCTGTACTATAATTAACTAACTAGAATTACACTTTCATACAGCATCATTTGCATATAAATATAAAAATTTTACAACCCTATGGGGACATTAAGGACAAAACCAAACAAGAATGGAATTAAACAGCTAAAAGAACAACACAGCCTCTCAGTAACAACCTTTATTATATTTTTGTCTTCTTTCTTACTTACTGTCATTTCTGTCCTTCCCAATTCATGTACATTTTCTTTCTCTCTCTTCCTCTCTCTTCATTCATCCCCCCACCCTTGTCCCCTCCACATTCTCCTCCCCCCTCCCGTCCATCTTAAAATATTATATATAATAAAGGGCTTTGTTTTGGTCTTTTCAATTTTACACTGCTATCTCTGCACTTCTACAACAGATCAGGATACAAACAGGCCAGTAAGTTTGTGCATCTTCATTTAATATATCACAGTGATCAAAAACAATTAACTGAAAATGCCAAATGCAGCAACAGTCTGTTCCCTCAACCAGCAACAATCAAATTTTCAAAAGGACTTGAAAATTTGAATTTTTATAATTTTTCAACTATATCCCATTACATTACTTATTATTTCAGTGGGACAATTAATTGTCAAACATACAAAAGAGCAACCACTATTTTTTGATTATTATCATTAAAAGTATTAAATATGTTTACCTTAAATACTTAAAAAAAAAAAACAAAACAAACAAGAAAAAAAAAACCAGGTTTGGACTGGATGAAGCTAAACCATCCCAGAGGGAACCTGAGAAAACTTAATGGTAGGTTCAGTAATTCTGCTTCAAGACCTGAGAGGTAAAAAGCTTTATTCTACACTGCTGTTTTAGGGAAAATATTCTTTAAGGGGACTACAGTAAAAATTGTGTGCTCAGTGAAGCTACCTGGCATTCCACAAGACTGGCAACCTGACTCTGAAATTTCTAGTAAATAGGTGTACCTGAGTAACACCTAAGTAATTTTAAACAAAAATAATTAATTAAAAAAAGCATCTCTAGCATCTTATCTTTTTGATTCTGAGTACCTTTTTACAAAAACTTTCAAATAACTATCTTCATTCAAATGCTTTTATTTTGGTTGTGCCCAGAAACCCAATTAGGATTTGGGCATGGTTATTATAAGAGCTATACAAAGAGTAGGAAAAGGTTTTCACTGCGGAAAGCTTATAATAATCCTGAGGGACAAAACCAGAATAATTAGAGCAGTCATTTCATACATGTATTTACATCTTGCTATTTTAAGTTCGTTTGTTTTTTTTGTTTTTCAACTTTTGTAATTATGTAAGTACAGATTTTCCTTAGCAGCTATTCAGGTGACTTCACAGTGATTTCAGATCATCTTAAAGTTGCTTAACAAATTTAACTTGGTATATCTCACTAAAGGAAATTACTACATACCTGGAGTAAATTCCACTGACCATGTTGGGCTGGAAAGAGAGTTCTGCTGTGCTGGGTCCTGCTGCTTTTGAAATAAGCAATATGACCAAACCTCGCATCTGTAAATTATTCCGGCTATCGTAGACAAACCCCCTGCAAAAAGGGAAGAAAAAAAGCAGGTTTTTCACAATTCATTTTCACTGGTAATATAGAAGAGGAATAGAAATACTTGGACCTCGGGGTGCCATCATTTCATTGAGTCTCTAATATTCACATCTCCGTGGAAATAAGCTGCAGTTACTAATCAAGATCTTTTGCCATCCTTTACCCATAACTTACAATGAAATATTACTACTACAGGTGAAAATGAGTATTCAGGATTAAATCTTGTTTATTTCCAAGGAGTAGCCTATGTCCTGCATTTCTGTCAAGGTGTCACAAAAGGAGTATTTCAGAATAATTCAGTATGATATACTGTAACGGGAACATAAGAGACTTCAGTTCATTTTCTGACACATGAATAAGCCAAAAGAACCCAGATACTTCAAGAAAAGAAAAGAAAAAGAGGAAAAGTACAACCAAGATCTATAATCTTCTGAAATACAAGTGTTTAGATCAGAGTAGTTATCAGACTGCACAATAAACACAACGTGGCTAAGATTTTAGGAATAGAATACACAAAAGCTGATGAAAAAAGGATACAAGAAGTTAAATAAGTAAAGACAGGCTAACAGTTTGTTTTAAACAAATGAACTGTTTCAAATGTTGTATCTTTAAATTTGGGGTCAGAAGCCCCCCCCTCCAGAACCATTTCTGTCAAAAGAAATGCTGAATGACCATTAAGATGCGCCATCTCAGAAATTAACTTATTTTAAAACAAGTTTTGTTTTCCTTTTGGCCTGCAGAGTCTCAAATTTCATCCCTTCTGTCCTTGTCAAAGCCACCTTCTACTTCCCATTATCATTAATAAGGCCAAATATTCAGATGAAAGGATAATATATTCCAGATACTGTTAAATTTGTAAACTCATTTCCAGTAAATAAGAGCCCATTTCTCTGACATCATCCAAACACTTGCTAAACAAATCATAAAAACTACACCACAGATTACTAAGCATTTCAACCCATTTTATTCCAGAGTATAACTTTTTATTTTTCAGTGATTAGTGCGAAACAGAACTGTCTTTAAAACAGCTGAATGAAAATTTAAGATGTCTATCTTAGAAATATGTTTGAATAAAGAATACAACGGATGCCACTAGAAGTTTAGTTTGCATTTTTGTTCATTACATGTAYACAATTCACAATGCAGACATATCTTCAATATACTATTTCATTTTCACAGACATAAATATTTTTTTAAAAAGCATCATTTAAATAGCATCCTTCCATGTGAAAGTTCTTGTGCTGCTGCAAATAAAACCTTGACTCCTGCTGAGTCTTTACAACGGTTTCTGCAGTGCTGGAGAAACGGACTAACCCAAGTGTCTCTAAAAGCTCTCCATGGAGAATAAAGAGTATCTGTGCAGGCAGCTAGTGCTGAGCAGCTACTGAACTTGAAATTCACACCTGCATTTATCCCAGGTTTCTATTTTCTTTCCAAAGAAGCCCTGAGCTCCCGAAGGCTCTCTGGATGCAGCTGCACCCTGGAAACACTGGTCACCGGTGACTGACACATGAGGAAGGCGATATGACCCTCCACCACTGCCCACACCATTTGTAGCTCTGGGGGGGCCCAATCAGCCAAATGAAGCTGCAGTTTTTTGTTCTTGCCTTTCTAATCTGTCCACACTGCTCAGCCACAGGCTCACTGGGCGGCCCAGGTTAGGTGTGCTGCACCACTAGCCTGGCTGGCTCTACACCACTACGTTTGTAGCAACCCTGAGAGCCATCGTGTTAGAGAAGATGTCATCAACCTCTGCTAAATTTTCAAAAGAGAGCGCAAATTTTGTTTTAAGGACCACAGGGATTCCAAACATTTAAAGTCAAAACTGAAATTTAGTCTGAAGCAGCACTAGCCACCAGTCTTAATCTGCAATAATGTGATTAAATGTTAATCTCTCTTAGCAGAGCACTAAAGCAAGAATAGAAAATAATGCATTACCTTGCTAGCTATCTTAAAATTAACCAATCAAAATGCTTCTGGAAATTATGAGAACATGGATAACTAATACTTCAGTGAAAGCCATTCAGCATGGACTTTAGCTCTTATGCACATGAGATTGTCACGTAGCATCCTGAGAAGAAACCATGTCACAAGTCATCAGCTCTTACTTCTGTCCTCAAAGACCCTTTTAAAAAAAAACTGAGTAAAACCAGCATAACAACCAGTGAAAGAAAGACACGATATAACTTTCCTACAGCACACAACAATTTCTTGCATACTGACTGTGCAGGATTTCCCAACCATTTGCAATGAGGAAGGCTTGCAAAGTTAAAGAACTGTTCTCGAGAACAGACACTGCAGTGCTGCAGTGCACAGCTTCCTTCTGCTTACCAGGCACACGTAGCGAGGGATTTAAAGACAGGGAAAGCTGCTTGCCTTTGGCATTCTGCAAATTTATGACTTACGCATCTTCATTCTCACTAACCACACAAATAAATAACTTTTCTTACAATATTGCAATGTGCAGTTGTTATGGAAAATCAGGCTCGCCGGCCTCCATAACAGGGTCCGACCCTAGGTTCCTGCTGAGGCAGAAGTTCGAAGTCAGACTGGAGAGAAATAAAATTTAATGATACATGTGCGGTAACGTGTACAAGTATCTGAAGGGAGGGTGTCAAGAGGATGGGACCAGACTCTTTTCAGTGGTGCCGAGTGACAGGACGCGAGGCAATGGGCACAAACTGAAACACAGACACTTCCATCTGAACATGAGGAAAAACTTYTTCACTGTGAGGGTGACAGAGCACTGGAACAGGTTGCCCAGAGAGGTGGTGGAGTCTCCTTCTCTGGAGATATTCAAAACGCGCCTGGATGCAATCCTGTGCAATGTGCTCTAGGTGACCCTGCTTGAGCAGGGTGGTTGGACTAGATGATCTCCAGAGGTCCCTTCCAACCTCAGCGATTCTGTGATTCTGTAATTACAGCTCGAGCTGGGTGCCTCCGAAGAGGGACCCTGAACAAAGAAATCCCTGGGCAATTATACCCTGACAATCTAAATTCCCCACCCCTTAAGCAATAGTTTGGACCAATAGTAATAGTTAGGTCTGGGGTCTTCCCCTTCTTCACTGGGCCCCTTCATTGCCTCTAGGCAGGCTGCTTCCTTTCTTATCTTCAAGGTTTGCTACTCCTGCTGTCCATGCAACTTCTTTATCCCTCCAGCTTGAACMGGCTCTGGGGCCCCCTTTTACTTATCTAGGTAAAAATTCATAGCCTGAGGCTTCAGCAGATTTAGCTACTAATGCTAAGCAAGTTATGCTAAGCGATTAATTCTAGACAGCTTCAGTCCAATATTCTCTAACACAGTTAACATAAAACAGCCATGACAGTTAACCATTTAAAATTTTATAGATATCCAAAGTTAGAGCCTCAATGAACATTAAACTATTCTGGAAAAAAAACAGCAAATACATATTTGGAATAATATATACCATATAAATATCCTGTATACAGAATTCCTGACTGTTTGTAGTGGTATAAATACTTCTCTGGCTTGAGCTTCAGTTGACCACATTACTCATAAGCACACAAGTTATACAGGTGATGCAACTAAACGCAAATATAGTCTTCGTATTTCCTCAGTGCCATTCAGAATTTCATCATTTTAAAAGAAAACAGGTTTTAGGAAAAAGTTACTGGTACTCTCTTTTTCCCCACGTGTGTGCTGGTGAAACCAGAGTGCCTTACTATATGCAGGATCCCATGATGTATGAATACTATTTTTTTTTCTTTTTTTTTTTTTTAAATGTGTAACAAATTGTGGTGATAATTTTATAAAATCAGAATATTTTGGTTTTAATGCCCAATGCTCAACAGCTTGCCAAGGCACATGATTTTATGGAAAATAGAGGAGAAAGCTATCCACTAGAGAATTATAAAGCACTGGCCTTCAAATGAGCCACAGCCTGGATAGGAACTGCTACAAACAAACCACCACAGTGCTTTTACCTGATTCAAATTAGGGGACGAACAGAGGTGTGTGTATATATATATATAAAATATATTATATATATATATATATATATATATATATATAAAAAAGAGAGAGAGAGTTGTGGTGAAAAACTTAAGCATATTTATAAACAATAACAAAACAATTGTTTCGGAGCTGTTCAGGGGCTTGCAACAATGTTAGCAAGAATGCCTCATCAGCAGAGAATTATTAAAAGGAAGCGCAGAGAGATGGGGGAAGGACAGGACTTATAGCTGTAAAAATAAGGAACAAGATGCCTATTGTTCCAACACCTTAATTTGTTGATATAACCTATATGTTACATATGGCTTGCGTGTAAAGTTAGCCAGGAGTTTCTATATAGATATATCACCAAACCAGTACTCAAAGTCTAATTCTATTCAAAAACATCACTGAAGCTGTGTTACTGACATGTAACATATCCACACTAAAGCAAACCGCATTCGACTTGAAACAAATAAAGCCTACGGTGATCATCCTTTAGACACCAGAAACTACTGCAGCTACTTGACATGGCTTCAGGGGTCACATTCACATTCTGAATTCAGCTCCCAGGAGATACTCTGCACAAGTAACAGCTACACAAAAGTCTTCCAGATGGTGCAATYAGGCTTGATGGGTATGTGGCAGAAGACAGGTGCCTCTAGGGAAAAAAGTGAACTGAGAGCAACCCAAGTGGAATTGTGCACACAAAAAAGATATATGCACCAAGCTGAGACTCGGAAAACCTCTGCTGCACGCCATGAGTATATGCACAGGCTATCCAAAAAGTCACATTAGTGTAATTTTGCTTGCTGTATCTTGAAAATTACATACTTCGTCCTCAGGGGAACACGTACCAAAAAAGGTAGGTGAGTCAAATGCACTACAATGACCCAGTCTTGCAAAACATTAAGAATTTGGCAAAAAAGCATCTACTCTATTATCCACATGACAAAATAACCTATTTGAAAACTGGCAGATTCACAGCTTTAAATACAGAACACTTTGCATTAAAAAAAAAAAAAAAAAGTCATCTTGCAGCACCGGGGAGAGGAGCCAAGCTCCGAAACATGCGCAGTGCGACRCCGTAGAGCCACAAGGGACTCGCACCACCCACTCAGGCAATGACACTGGCTAATAGCTAATGTGCCACAAATGACACCTCCTACTACCAGAGTCCGTCTGCTGCGCAGAATAAATCAAGCAAACATGAGCATTCCCCCAAACGCTTTGTGTTTCCCCCTGTGCAGAGCCATTTCAGCAGGCTTTGCAGTTTGGAGATTAACATCCAGTAATTTTCAGTGGTTTAACTCCACCAGTAATTCCAATTTTTAATCAAAAATCCCCACAGTATCTATTGCGAGCACCATTCCTCTTATTGAGCAATCTTGATCAAATACCACAAAGATTTAAAATTATTTGCATTAGAGAAGACTGTGAGGTGAAAAAACAGCTCATGCTCTCACCACTTTTTTCATTAAATCCTGTGAAATTAAACAAAGGCAAGAAACACAGCAAATACAACGGTTACTGCAGGGAAGTGRGTGGACATGGATAAAACAGCATGGTACCAAATAGCAGAAAAAAACATGGGCAACTGTAAAATAAACCAACTCTGAAAGTGGGTGTAACAGAACAGGATACATCTATGCGGAAATTTAACTACTAAAAATACAGAACAAATTTCCAGTCGAAACAAAATGATAAGCTCTAACCGTTGGCCTGCCGGGTAGGGGTCGAAGGGAACAAGTCACCGTCCTGCTGCCTCCTCTGGGGATCTGGTAAAGCTGGATTTTATTGAAAGCATCCCGGCAATAATAGCAATGGTTTGGTTTGGGGGTCGCAAGAGCTTTGTTTCACTCCAAAGGGGAAAGAGGGGGAAACAGAGAGGAGATCCCGGGTGCGCCTCAGCTGTTCCCCTCCCCTTCCCGGGCTGGATGGTGAGTAAAAGGAGGGGGGGGGAAGTCACCTGTTCACACAGCTCTAATAAAAAGCAGCTGGAAAAGAGTCCRTAACACACAACCAAAATCAATTATGCTGATGGAGAAAATTTATAAGCCTAGGATCATGTCAATGAAAACACAGGCTAGTTTTTGGCTGAAATAAAAACTGTTAAGAAAAAAAAAGCTCTATTCAAACTGACAATCCCAGATGTGATAATGTAAACACAATTTTAAATCTATTCCATTCAGGGAAAGTAACATCTATTTTGCTCAGCAGTCAGACAGGTTAGCAGGATATAGTTATGGTTGCAGGTGCAGGGTATATCTCAAAAAAAAAAAAAATATATATATATATATATTCTTTTTAATTAATTACAATCAACAGTTTTAAATCTAGTGCCAGAGGTAAGCCATCGAGCTATTCAGCAAGACCGCCAGCTCCTTTATTAGAAAGGCAGGAGTTCTACTAGCCTCCGGCCTTTTATCCAATTTGCTTTATTACTGACTTGCCAGAAGTAAATAAGAAAAACTCTCCAACATACTCTTTTTTAAACAGAAGTTAAACCACTGTATTACATATGGACTTAAATTTGACTCTCATGATTCACCATAAGACCATATGATCACATTCAAATATGCATATATTTAAATAGAGCATTCAATTACATATTTGGTGTACGCTAAAGGCAGTCTACAGTCACTTATTTTCACCTGCTATTGAAATTTCAAGGCTGTATACAATCCCTCTCTATACAGCGTATCTTCAAAATCCATTAAAGATATAAATACTGATCTGCTGTGATGACTAAGACCCAGCTCTATAAAGAGATCAGCCTTGCCATGTCAAGTGTTTTGAACTCAGTTGAGCAGGGGAGAGAAGACAAACTTGCTTCATACGGAGAGAAGGGAATTTAAGAACGGGATTCAAAATAATCACCTGGCCATAGAAAATGATCCAAAGAAGGACGGCTCTGAAGTCCATGAGCTGCCTGGACTTCAACACATACTGGAGGCTGCAGAGGATCACCTCCGAGTTTCTGAAACTTACTCCTGGCTTGGACAACTAAATCTCTCTTTGGGTACAGAAATTAAGTTTTGGGTTCAGGGTGGKTTTTTTTTAAAACATGAAAAGGGGTTATGCTGGTGATGAGGCTCCTTTTTTAATGTAACAGTCTAGCAATTAAAATCTCTATCCAGTGAGAGACAACCTGCATCCTGGATCAGGTCGGGCTCCGGGGAATTGAAATTCACACCTCTCACTTTGCAGGAAGGTGTTCTTCCTAGCGCGGCAGACAGCAGGTTACAAGAGATGCCTTTCTAAGCAGCATTTCTGCTCAGCCTGTCACTGCGCAAAAAGAAACACAAGATTTCACAGACAAAGAATGTAAAGGACACAAAGAGCACAATGTAATATAAAGCCAACAAGAAGTTAGAGTGCGAACATAAAGACAGAATGCAAATAGAGTATTTACAATAGAGCGTAATGGCACAAAGAAGTTAGAGACACCTGTCTCTGTAGTGGCTCTTCATCCAAGCAAAAACACAGCAATTCAGAAGTAGCATAACCTGTTCACTTATTATATAATGCAATTTCTGAATAACTCTGACCACCACAAGATGCGATACTTGGACAGTTAAGACTAAGTCAAAATAGCAACTCGATCACGTGCAAGAGGTTGTAGCCCTGGTGAGAAACTTGCCTGAAGACTCTGGGTTCTTGTCTCTACCTCTGTGGCTATACACTTTGCGATAAGGAGTCACGGAATAAGTTACACAAGCAAATTTTTTATTTGCGTGTTTCAGTCTGGCTAGCAGCCTTAAGAATACTTCATGAATCACTAACAAGACCGCAAAATGCTCAGTTCAGCCAAAATGGCAGCATTTTTCAGGATGCAGTCAAAGAACTTTATACATTCAAGTAATTTTGCTTGCTTTATGAATTCTCAGACACCTCGCCTGTTGGGGAGAGCGACTAAAGATGACTCAACTTATACTTAAAACACAGCTTACATGAAATCTGGGTTTTTAAGTGTCCTAGGTTCTGGCTCTACCCAGAAATCCACATAAGGTATGTTTAAAATTTTTTTAATATGTTCTTCACAAACTGAGTAGAAACATAGCAATTGCTACCTCAGCTGCTTTCTCTTGGAAGAAGGTTGCAACTTCTAGAATAGAGATTCAAAATCTAGAAAACGTTAATAAACTTACAGCCAGATCATAAGAAACTCATAAAATTTAACAAGGACAAATGCAAAGTCCTACACCCGGGACGGACTAACCCTCTGCAGACTGACTAGGACTGCTGAAAAGGTCCTGGGCGTCCCAGTGGACAGCAGGCCCCGGCAGCAAGGAGGACAAACTGCTGGGCTGCATCAACAGAAACATAGCCAGTAGACTGAGGAAGGTGATTATTTGCCTTTGTTCAGCACTCGTTAGACCTCATCTGTAATACTGCATCCAGTACAAGAGAAATCTTGATAAACCGGAGTGAGTTCAGCAGTGGGCCTCCAAGGCGGTCAGGGCTGGAGCAATTGCCCATTGAGGAAAGGCTGATGGACCTGGGCTTGTTCAGCCTGGAGATGGCTCCAGGACAACACAGTAGCAGCCTTCCAGCACCTATGAGGGGGTTACTATGGTGGAGTCAGGCTCTTTACTGCAATGTATGACAGGAGGATGAGAGACAACAGCCATGAACTGAAACAGGGAAGGAAAAAAAATCACCATGGAGATAAGTATACATCGGAACGGGTTATCCAAGAGGTTTCAGAAGCTCCATTCTCAGAGGTTTGCAAGACCAGGCTGGACAAAGTCCTAAACAACCTGGTCTGAATTCAGTGTTGACCTTGCTTTGAGCAGAATGTTGGACTGGAAACCACCYGGATGGCTCTATGAGAATAAAAAATAGTTGCTCAGTTTTCACAAGATTTTGCTGAAAAGAAAAAACATTTCTTAATTAAAAGTGAAAAATTCCATGCCAAGTTCCACCACTGCATTGCTTATTAAATGTGACCTTCACGGAAATTCTGTGTTTCGAAAGCTAGGCTTAGAATGACAGAAGAGCACAGAACTTGAAGAAGCAAGTTACATCATTCTCAAAACAAATTTATTAGGAGAAAAAAAACCCCAAAAACTTAAGATGTAAAATTTTGAAGGACTTTTAGGAAAAGTCAAGAGTACCCTTCAAATTCAGAAAAGAGACTGGACTCTTCTTGGAGCTGGTACATATACTTATTTCTTCAGACTTCTGTATATAACCCATACAGCGTACTACTTTCAAAAAGAAAATTCCAGTGACCTTTTGAGCTCAGCTATGGTTACAAAAGATGTTATCTTCTAGGAGATTATAAGAATTAGAAAGTTAAAAAAGAAAAAAAAAAGGAAGAAAGAAAGGTGGTGGAGATTTAAGAAAATTGAATGGGGTCATACAGACCAAGCTTAAGAAACTATGGGTATTTGGGCAGGTACAAAGCAAATACTGAYGCTTGGCCTTGGTTTCTTGTCAGTTTATTGTATCTTAGTATTTACAGCTTCTAGAAACTCATACAGCCTTAGAAATCCTGAAAGAAAAAGGTTTTCTCTGGAGCCTGTAGAACCCCACTTAGACATCTGTATCAGTCTACCATTCATTTCTACTAGATTTACTGTTTGCTAAATGCAGGGTTATTTGAATCATTAACACGAAGAGCAAGTGCATATTTGCATATTACTTTACAGAACTTCTGACGTACTTATTTCCTTTATGACAGCTCATCCCCTAGGATTAGGGATCAGAAGAGCTGCCTTTAAAAACAAAACAAAAACCCTCTAAAGTCCAATTTTCTGCAAAATTTATGAGCAACTGAGGACGAAGGGGAAAGACTTTTGCTTGGTAAGAGAAAGAGGACAACCAGTTTTTTTCAACTGGATGAAAAAATACAGCAATTAACTAAAGTTTCAGCAGGGTTGGTTTTAGGTTGTATAGTCATTTAGAATCTGAAGACAGCCTATTACAGACACTGAAAAAAAGACTATAAGAATAAGGGCAGCTACAATCAGATGTGATCTCAAAGCTTAATTATTCAGGAAAAAAAAAGAAAATGCATTTTAGCTGTAGGTAGGTTTTGTAGCTTTCTCCCATATACAGCTGGCCAAAAACTTACATGCAAGCCGATACATACAAACTAGTTTTATGTTGCACATTTTTAATATACTCACTAAAAACAAGCAAACAAAAACACACTTGGGGACACCAATATCCTGTTTATAGCCATCAATAGCTGAGAAATAAGAGTGTTGATTTTTTTTGGGGGGGGGGGGTATTTTGTGTGTGCATGTGTTTTTTGTTTTTTTTTTTTTCTTTTAAACAGTATTATGCTCCCCATCCCAGATCTGATGAGTGGTGGGGGCAGGGCAAAAAGGACTACCTACAAGGATGACACTAAAGACACCACATAGAAAAAAAGTTTTGTTTTGTTTTGTTTTTTTAATATCAACTACCAGTCTCTGCTGTTTTTCCTGGTCAGTGTTTGACTTGATCTCGGAATATGATGTGGTTAGCAGGCCGGCAATTGCCTAATAGCAAAAAATGCAGTTAGTGTCTGAGTGCAATTACCGCAAGCAGCAGCAGCTTGCAGGACTGGCACCCTTATTTTTCTAACCACAAATACTTAGACAGAAGACTAATTTTTGTGTGTCTGAATTCTCCATCAATATTTACTTTATTTAAGCTTTATGGGAGGTCTAGCACCCCACTGCCAACCAATATCAACAGGTCTACTCAAGCACAAGACTACTCTTTTGAAAAGGGGCTTTCTGGCGTGCAGGAATAAGCAGTGAAAGGAACAGAAATATTCAAGAAGAGTTCTGTGAATGACAGAAGGATGATTAGCTTCCCAAGGCTAATGAATTCAGACACCTCTAGAAGTCCAGTGTCACTTGAGCAATATTGTAATTGTAAAGCCTGTCATAAAAATGTATTTTGCATTAAATAAACTCTACCAGGGGAAATGCAAAATGAAATAGGTCAACTCCTGGCCATTATCTCATGATAAAAATGCTCACAGCATGTTTTACAAATGGATGAAACACAAAAAGGCAAAAACGTTACAATGTGCATTGTCGTTATGGAATGATCTAAAAAGTTCTTGTAACCTTTCCTATGCAACAATATTGCTCTATAACAACTTARCTGATATTCAGCATTATTCAGATGAATCTATTATAAATACTTATTCTCTTAAAACATTGAAGGCTCTTTACTAGCAGTGAAAAATGTAGAGGTTCAAAGTTCAGTACTTCAGTGAATTGTTTTCAGTTAATGTAAGTCGCTTAGTCCAAATACACACTAAGAATCCTGTAAATACAAATCTTACTTTTCAATACCATGGTTGACAAGCAACCTGTGCCATTTGTCTAACTGCAGCACCTCTTCTAAAAACTCTACACTTGTCAGTGCCTGCTGAAGTTACCTGGTTATACACAGTAGAAGCCTTTCATATACTGGTGGGAAAAAAACCTTAAAACACAGTGGAGAATTAAGAGAGAAGCAAGGCAGCTATATGTACCGTACAGTCACAAATGGGAAGTAGAAATACTCTGAGATCCTACAATAAATGTATATACTTCCGAATACTATATATCAAGGGCTTTTCAAAGGTTCCTTTTATGTAAAAAAAAATAAAAATAAAAAAAGTAAAAAAATAATCATTTTTAAGTCAACTACCAATAATACAGACAAACCCATAATATCATCACACTTACTAGTATTATCTTCATTTGATGTTTTTCTCTAGATTATTAATTCTAGAGCGTCTCTTCTCAGCAAGACCCAGTCAGTTGGCTACGTTAACTGAGATCTCTGTTCTTTTACTCAGGTAAGAAATATTTCCATTTTTGACTTTCATCCRAATTCTGTAGTTTCCACTCCACTGTGTCAATATCATAATCAGGCTAGTTTGAAGAGAAAAGCCTCCTTTTACAAAGATAAACCCAAAACACAGCAACTATCTACCCTCTTTTCCTGGATCAACGCTAAGCATCAAATAAGCTCATTAAGTTATGAACGGCATACTTTAAAGTTATGAAACAAGATACAGCAAAAAAAATGCTGAGAGCATTTTACAGCAAAGCAACTGTTAGAAAAAAATTACAGGAAAACTTCAGAGATTTTCTATTCTTTTTCATCAGAAGACTTTGGAAGGCTTGAGAATTTAAGCAAATACTCGTGGTTTTGGAAATGGTGGTTTCCATGGCAACCAGTAAGGTTGTCTTTATATAGCGTTATAAACAGATGGTAAAGAGTGGTCATGTTTGCTTCTTTGCCAGCCTATCAACAGAACTGCTGTGCTACTGTATCTAATGTTTTAGAGTTATTAGGTAACTTGGGTATTTGAGCAACAAAATCTACAAATCAGACATGCTTAACTAGTGTCTATTTTTTTCCATAAACACATGAAGATTCTCAACAGTAAAGTCACTGTAGTCTATATAGTCAACAGGCTCCTTTGGCAAAGCTTTTTATAAACGTTTTCTCAGCACTTGCCATGCAGGGCACATTACTACCACAAATATGAATCTGACAGGGATTAAAATAATGAATTTGAATAGGAAATAAAAATGTGACTGTATTTACACCCACTGGTATTAAAGCATGCTTTAGACCTGTATTTTTGTTATAATACATCTGAAATCATTCAAAGAAGGCATAGTGGGGTGTAAACTCACTTTCATCATGTCATAATAAGCAGTAGTTATTCTTGCAGCTGATTTTTAAAATACAAAAAAAAAATTCTCTTTTCATCTTAATATTTCAGTTGTAGTTACACTACAAGATATACAAGTGTCCTTGTTTTACAGATGTCTGGAACTATCAAGAGAATTTGCTTTGGTGCAGCATTTGCTCTGGCACCTCTCCGGAAAAGTCTGCAGCAGTAACAAGTTCATGCTAACACAGATTCTTGCCATTTCATTCAGCTTACTCCTCCAGCATTTTACATGTCTAATATGTCTCATGCCATAAACCAGAAACAAAACAAAACAGAAAAGGTAAAGGAAAAGCAGAAGCAGAACTCACACTAGGTTGACTGCCATCATTACAGGAGGCCAACTTGCACATTTTAGATGAAGGTATTACCTGTATTTTAACCACATTACAAATTACTTTATCAAACTATTACAAAAGTATAGCAGTATTAATAAATCTGATCTGACTCCCACTGAAATTAACCAGGTTCATGCCATTTTCAGTGTCAATCAATGCTTGCACATGAAATCCCCGTAAAACTGTTTAAAAAAAAAAAAAAAAAAAAAAAAGGTAGAACATTTGTGAAGCCTGGTACTTTTTCCACAGAGCACTAGCACCTCAGACAGATATAACACCAGAAAGTCGTCTTTTCTTTACTCCACATACAAGTTTCCAGGACCACTCCTATCCAATCTGCTACCACTGTCACGGCAGTTATTACTGATAAGCTTGAAATTCAATAACAAAAAAAGCCCTGCTCAACCAAAATCTCTCAGTGACCACTCAACTTCATAAAACAATGAATAATACATTTTGGAAAAGTATAAACTACTAAAGATGTGATTATGTGATTATTTGGCAGATATCAAGAGGATAACAAGCATTCAATATGCACAAAGAAGCCAGAAATGTGCTACAGTATGGATAAAAAGTCTCCTGTACATCAAACAGGACTACATTAAGCAACAAAATAATAAGTTCTACAAATACATATTTGCACAAAATTTATGTGTTTCTAGTTTTGTATTTATCCACTTTATACCAGGCAATTAAATACAATTTAACAGTGGGGTCCAGTCCACCAAAATCCCAGCATGTTCCATCACTGCTTAGAACTGCATTATCTCCTATCAAAGCTCCACTGCAATGCAGAGCCAGGCTAACAGGTTCTGCACTCTTAAGTTCAGAAAAAGCCAAAATTTAGATATGATTACATTGACAACTATCTTCTGATGTAGCAATGGTGGGAGAACTCCATGCCATCGCATTTTCAACTGAGCGCTATAACTCTGAGCAAAGCATGCCTGCTCTGTGCCTGGTTCTTGGTTGCAGAGAGGCCCAGATTCAACATGAAGAATGGAAAGTGTTTTCCACCACGATTCAGTGTCTGGTTTTAGTATCACGGTTACAAAACTCCAAATTCTAAAATGTGTTTGACAATTCGAAGGGCAATGAAACCATTTCCCAAGAGAAGGCCAGCCAGCTGCATACTATATAAAAGATGGACCAGTCTCTGCTTCRGTGGCTTCTATTCAGAGATAAGACGTAGGCAGACTGGATCACAACAGGATGAAATACCTACAATTTCTCAAGGCAGATAGTTATCTTACATCCTTAGAGGACAATCCAATCTACTTATATTTCCTACACATTCAGAGGAAGAAAGGAAGGGAAGCATCTAAGTTACACAGCTTGATTTCCTTCTGCAGATTTCCAAAGGCACCTCTCTCACTGATTGCACAGGCTGTTGTGTTGAGAAGACTGCACTGTCCTCCCTGCACAAGGGATCTAAAACTTCAGTAAATTAAGCATCTCAAGTGAATCAGATTTAGTTTAAATGCTGTAACAGCAAACCAGACATGATCTTTGGATTCTTCTGGAAAATGAAGACTAAGGAGACAAAGCTTTTGAATATATGTAAATAATTACAAGAGCCTCTAAACTAAATGCAATTTCTCAGATTTTAGATAATTTTAAGATTTAAATAATTTTATTAATGTCAAGAGATCATCCAGAGATATGTCAGTTTTCACAATTCTGTTGTGGAGGGGAACAGTCTCCTAAAATCATATTATCTGCAAATTGCATCATGACTTAAAGAAAGAGGCTAATGGCTGTTGGAAAGAGTTGATGGAGATTCTGGCCAGTGATTTCTGCAAAGTTTGACAGTAAAGGGAACAGATCAGTAAAAGATTTACTTTAGACCAATGGAAAAGTCTGGAGCAAGGAAGACTTACCCTTGGTGGAGAGGATCAGGTCAGAGAACATTTAAACAATCCACAAGTCCATGATAGGACCCTGACTGGATACACTTGAGGGTGCTGAGGTAGCTGCTGTGTTTCATTGAAAGGCCACTCTCAATTATCTTTGAAAGATCATGGTGATCGGGGGATGTTCCTGAGGACTGGAAGAAAGTAAATGTCACCCCTACCTTCGAAAAATGTAAGGAGGAGGATCTGGGAAACTACAGGCTGGTCAGCCTCACCTCAATCCCTGGGAAGGTGATGGAGAAAATCCTGGAAAGGATTTTGAAACATATGAAGGACAAGGTGGTGACTGAGAGTAGTCACGTATTTATGAAAGCCTTCTATAATGAAATGGCTGGCTTGGTGGATGAGTGGAGAACAGTATTTTTTTTATTTTTTTTAAACCTCGACTTCAGTAAAGCTTTCAGCACTGTCTCCCATAACATCCTCAAAGGCAAACTGATGTAGTACAGACTAGATAAGCGGACAGTGAGGTGGACTGAAAACTGGCTGAACTGCTGTACTCAAAGGGTTGTCATCAGTGGCATGAAGCTCAGCTGGAGGCCACTCACTTGGCCTCAAGCATAGCCCAAGGGTCAATACTGGAGCTAATACTGCTTAACCTCCTCATTAATGACCTCGACAACGTCAGAGTGCATCCTTAGCAAGTTTGCAGATGATACAAAACTGGGAGGAGCGGCTGATACACCTGATGGTTGTGCTGCCATTCAGAGGGACCTCAACAGGCTGGAGAAAAAGGCTGAGAGGAACATCACGAAGTTCAACAAATGGAAATGCAGAGTCCTGCGCCTGGGGAGGAATAAGCCCGTGCACCAGGACAGAAGGGGGACCAACTGGCTGGAAACCAGCTTTGCAGAAAAGGACCTGGTGGTCTTGGTGGACAAGCTGACCATGAACCAGCAGTTCATCCTCGTGGTAAAGAGTGCCAACAACCTCCTGGGCTGCATCAGGAAGAGCGTTGCCAGCAGGTCAAGGGAGGTGATCCTTCCCCCTCTACTCAGCCCTGGTGAGGCCACATCTGGGGCGCTGGGTCCAGGTCTGGGCTCTCCAATACAAGAAAGACAGGAACATACCACAGGGAGTGTAGTGAAGGGCCACAAAGATGATGAAGGGACTGGAGCATCTCTCACATGAKGAGAGGCTGAGAGATCTGGGACTGTTCAGCCTGGAGAAGAGAAAGCTCATGGGGGATTTGATCAATGTTTATGAATAGCTGCCGGGTATAAATATACTTATAAAACAATGTTCATAAATATTTATCTTTATATTTATAAAGACGACAGGGTCAGACTTTCTTCTCAGTGGTATCCAGTGAAAGGACAAGCAGCAATGGGCACAAATTGAAATACAGGAAATTCTATTTAAACAAAAGAAAAAAAAATAGTGTGAGGGTGACTGAGCATTGGAACAGGTTGCCCAGAGAGGCTGGGGAGTCTCCATCCTTGGAGATATTCAAAAGCCTGCTGAACAGAGTACTGGGTGACCTGCTCTAGCTGACCCTGCTTAAGCAGGGGCATTGGACTCCATGGTCTCCAGAGGTCTCTTCCTATATCAGTGATTCTGTGGTTCTATTTACATGGTTAAGTTAAAGCATTTGATATTTGACTCACTTATGTGCACTAATGACAAAGGTGAATAATAAGGTAAAGATGCTTTGAAACTCTAGTGAGAGTGCAGAAGTAAGCATGGAACCGTTGGAAAGGGGCAAAAATTAAAAAAAAAAAAAAAGAGAGAGGGGCCTACTGGGATGAAAGTCAGAGAGTACTGAAGCATTAATCTCATATTTCATAGTTACGCAATTTAAAGATTTAATGTGTGATGTTTATGAAGAAATAACTAAAATAAGGATTTTTTTTCTCTCATTCTTCCTTGAATGAGCACAACACAAGCATTTGCATTAAACTGAATGTGAACAGCAGTTTCAGAGTGAATCAGGAAACAGATCCTAAATGGAAGGACTATTAAGTTCAAGTATTAAGTTTCTTCAAGTTTGTTTCATCCTCTATTTCACTCCCTCTTGTTCACCTTGAGAAAAAGTACTGCAACAAATTAAGCACAATATTTTTGTCTATATGTTTAAAAGCTTATTTCTGAAAAAGATCTAGAATTCCTGCAGCTGAAGGAGACTTAAAAAGAAGAAATTATTTTGACTTTAATATTCACAAGGCTACGTTAAGTATAGTCTCTCTTTTTGCATGGGTGTTTTAAATGACAGCAGGAAAAAAACCTACATTATAAAAAAGAATTGGAAAATGCACCAAAAGCTACAAAGACTGCTAGGGGTACAAAGGCAGGAGTAAAGCCAAATCTAACTTTAACTATCATGGCAAATTGATTAGACTTCAATTTAGCAGAGTCCTTCTTGTAAAAGGAGTGGCAGATGAGAACAATCATTTTGTGAAGGACCTGAATTTCAGTTTGGTGATTATACAGAGCAGCATCAAATTTGGTATAATGTGGGGAATGAAGGGTGGAAGTGTGTATTTTATGTTATTCAGAAGGATTCTGGGTTTCACATGGAACACATTAGACAAACCTGGCCCTCACACCAACTGCTTTATTTCACACCAACTCACACCAACTGCAATTTCAGGACAATATACCAACAGGAATAAAGAAGAGATGGAGCTTCTAGAAGTAAAGCTGCGTAGTTATTCAGGAAAGGTGTTGGTGGTACTGACCAACTCATTTTTTCCTGGAGGTTCCTGAAGCAGAGATGCCTGGTGCCAGAGTCTGGAGGATTAAGTTATGGAACTTAGTCTGGAGGAATTACTGTAGCTCATGAGAAAAACCTGGCAAGAGGAAGCAAGACCAGCAAGTGAAGCGGGAACCTCCCTGCTCCCCACTGCAGCAACTTTGACTGCATGGCCAACACGTGGAAAAGAGCACTGCAAGCAGAGTGAAAAAAGAGCCACTCCAAAACTGCCTAAAAGAAGGGCACCTTACTAAAACGTCATTCTTGGAGTAGAAGAAAGAATAAGAAGAAAAATGAATGCTATACGCATGACTTGCCACTTTATTTTAAAAAGACCACTTCAGATGCCTGCAGTACAAGGAAAACTGTAGTTCACCATAGAGTCAGGCAACCTTGGGGGAAACCAACAAAAACAAACAAACAAAAAACTTACAAGCCAAATGTCATAAGRGGAAAGACTAAAACAGAAGAATCTTCAGTCAATCTGAAAACAAAGATTTTCCAAGGTCTACCACTTGGGGAAACAGAAGATCTAGAGAGTTCAAGCTGTGGTTGCCAGAAGGAAAACAACCCCAGAATTAATAGTCACAAGGAAGGAAATTAGAGGCAGGATCAAACCAATGACTTCAAGAGCTGCAGAGGCAAATAAAAATGACAAGCCAGACCCTGACAGAGGAATACAGCACCAATATTAAATCCTTGCTGAGACAAAAGATGGGGTAGGAATGAGAAGAGAAAAAACATGGTTGGGATACTCCAGAAGATGAGTGACATTTTTACATGATTTATAAAAATATGTAGATTATCTAGATGTAAAAAATGGGTATTTTATTCTAACTATTTTAGTCTAACCAGACTGCTAGTTTGCAGTCTAGTTCACAATTACACTAAAAGGCCCCACTGACCGCAACTCAGGTTAAAATCTGCATTTTTCAGCAGCAGCCTATCTTGGACAAATTATGACAGAATTTTTGTGATACATGAAAAAATGTGAACTCAGATGTGACAGGAAGTCCAGCTTATTTTGAAGACGACCTATTTTTAAAGATCTGAGAGAGTGTTTCTGCTTAATGGTTTCATTTACATAGACTGCAATTTAAATTTTATGACCAAAATATCTAAACTCTTATCTAGAAAGCATGATTTCCAATTTGTCTGTAATGAAGATCAGCAAAACAGTGTTTACAGTCATAATACRTAATGTTATCCAAACCAGCAACACCAAACTGACAAAAGATGTCAGATGCTTCTGAAAGTATGCCTATATTTATTTCAAATATTCTTTATTAATAAAAAAAACAAACTGTTACTGTTGTAATGGCAAAAGGGACCCATGTAAAGATATAACTCACTGAAAACTACTACAACTTCCAGGCTTTGTATTCCCTCGACACTTGACTGTCAGTACACATTAAGAAAAAAAGAAATCAATAAATACAATTATAGAAAAAGACAATGATTTTAATCAAGTAAGTATCAAGTAAGTTAAATATTCTAATATTGTATTATCTTATAGTTTATCAGTTATTCAAGCCACTTCTGGAATGAAATACAAACACCATTTCAGGATGACCTCTAGCAATATATACTCAGAAGGTTAAGGCAAGAACCAAAGGAAACCATGGTTCAGACAAATCACCAATACCTTCCAAAAAACTCCCCAAAATGCTCCAGAAAACCTGTAACAACTATCTCACAGAACTGGCAGTGCTACATCTTTGCTTGTACAAACAGTTATACGGAAATCAATTCCCCAATTTCAGGATCTTTTTAAACTTTCATCCAAAATTTAGCAGCCTCTACGAAACGGTTGTCCACAAATGCTACCTGGTCAACGTTAGTAGAGTGCCAACTTGCAGAGGGTAAAGCCCTACTCAACTGTTAACTTTGGTTCTTCTGCAACCATTCTCCAGAAGTTACTTTAGCTAAACACCAACTAAGCCTGACCCAACTTAGTCCATGAGAGACAACGGAAAAGAGAAAAAGACAAAATCCAAACTACACGTTGCTTGGTGTGACATGACTTAATTAATTACAACTATGCTACACACATTCAGTTTATGGCTTACAACTAAAAGCCTACGCAAACTTTTCTGCAAGTAAAGCTGAATGAATGTGAGGAGAGACATACCATCTCAGTACAATTAAATATCTTCAAAGCTCTCACTAAAATTGGTCGATCATTCTGTAAAATTTTAGAATTGTGTTAAGAGAAACAGTCATTTTGTACTGCCCCTATACAAAATCATTTAATTAAATGAGGATTTTGAACTTGGTATCATAAACGAAACTTGTTCTCTATGCTAGTCTTTTTCTTCCATACTGCTATCATTGGTTAAAACAGTACTGTGCTTTCAAATAACTTTTTCTTACCATTATACTGCATATAATGGTGCTATTTATTACCTCTAATATTGAGATATGTAATTAAGTTTCTTTCAGAAGACAAATAGTAGGGCAAACACTTTAGCAGAAAATGCTTCCAAATACAGATTTATTAAAAAAATAAGCCAACAAATTAAAAAAAAAAAAGATACAGCATCACAGAGATAGACAGCTTAAAGAATTTTTTTTTCCCTCCTATATTATCTTACATCTGAAGGATAGAACTTAACTTTGGATCACAGTCAAGGTACTTTTGGCAAACTTGCTATAATTTCACCAAAATTCCAATAGTCCAGTTATATTTTTACTGCAGTGTGCTGGCAGTTCTTGAGTATTACAAACTGTGCTCCCTACGATGCCAGCAGCAGGATACATTTTAATACTTTGAGGAACCATATGCACTTTCTTTAGGATTTGTTAGTACAAGAAAAAAGAAAAAGGTCGCTCTCATAAGTGAGCCTAATTTGCACATACAAGCTTGCAGCCAAGGAATATGTTTGTATGCTATGAAGTTTTTTTTCCATCCCACTAAACATTTTTCTCCTTCTTTACTCAAGTTAAGCTCTCTTCATCTGTGATTTCAATTTGCCATTGAAAAAAAGCGTATGTAAGATGAGCTGTAAAATTACAGGATCATAAAACGATGTAAATTTAAATGTCAAAATGTAAATGAAAAATGTACACATATCTAAAAAGCATGTCACTGGAATTATATATTAGAGCTTTTCAAAAAAACGTGCCACTACAATTATAATACACAGTGTTCTCAACAATCTTCTTTACCTATCAAGTTTGTTCTTGCCAGTTGGCAAATATTGCTTTTTGAATTGTTAGATGCCATTCCAAAAAAATTTCAGAGATTTCATTTTCTCTCTTCAGTAGACTATGAAGTGGCCAGTTAGAGTGATAGAACTTGTTGGTGCCTCTGAGCTTGGGCTCAGATGTCTCTTTTTGGCCTACGAGGTCAGCCACAGCAGATCCTGAGGTTTCTAAAATGAAAAGTGATTAGCATTTTGTGGTGAAGTGTCAGTGATCAGAAACAAAGAAACAGCAGAAAATGAAGAACTTGGATCCCTCTCCTAAAAATCCGTATCTGTTTCTGTGTTTTATTCTATTTTGGCTACTCACTACTTAAGATGAAAAAATTCTAAAGGTCTTCCCTCCCATGACAAATTCCCGAAGAGGCATGCAACCCTGCTGTGAGGAAACCGAAAACAGTTACTCTATCAGAAAAGAGAAAATAGAAACTGTACAAAAAACTCCAGATGCAACAGTCTGACCCAGAGGCAAGTTATAATAGAAAATTAGAATAGAAAAAATATCTGTATATGCACTCCTGTACATCTACGCTTTTCGTTAACAGTTAAACATCAGCAGAGATGCCGATGTACAGACACAGATTTCTGGTTCTACCTCCTCCTGCTACAAACCTTCAGTCTCCTGGGAGGGAGGATGGGAGGGAGAAAGAGAGAGAGAAGGATCACTATGTCATAACCTGGATACTTTTTCAGATAAACCTGCAAAAGCCAGTAATGAAAAAAGGCCATCAATATCCACTGAGGCTTAGCCTGACTTTTCTGTCCTATCTACTGGCCTAGCTTCCAGCTCAACCCCAACAATACTAAAAAGTACCAACGTATAGCCTTAATTACAGACTCATAACTCTGCACAATCACCAAACTTTCTTCTACATTTGATGCTTACCATCCTTCCTAAGTTTTCCAAATTTTAGAAATTCAAGCAATAAAATAGGTTCTTCGTACACATGCTCACAAGATGACTTCCACTCCAAAAGCCAACTTGCAAGATTTTTGCCATGCTAGTTCACCAGGCAGTGTGCTTCTCGGGCCTTGACAACCTCCCCAACCACRTTATAAACCAGAGAAGGGCAGGCTCTTACAGCAAGCTACATGGAGAAGAAGAAAAAAATTTTTTTCAAATCAGTTATGAGTCAGAATTCCTAGTCTTTCAGCATTAGAAGCAAAAGAGTGAAGCAGATGAAAAATCAAACGTGACCCTTCAGACCCAGTTTAGGATTTGAATGCTTTTGGAAGACCACTGTCCTCTTTGCAGAAATACTAGTTCTACTGACTAATGCCACAAAACAATAATAATACCACAGTGACAGCTCTCAGCAAACAGGACAAAGGTGACATCTGTGGATACAGCCAAAGTTTTGTCCAAATTGGACAGAGAATAAACTTCAAATTATCGACAGTCTGTGATCTAGCAGGGAAAAGTATATGGTTTCATAAACTTATCATACAGAGCAAATAGAGAACAATGCTTATAAATAGAAATATTTCACATCCTCAGCAAATCCTCAACAACCTATACAAACACCCATTCATGAGAAGTCCTTTCTCCTCATCCATTGAAATCACTTTGAAAATACAGCAACTTTTACCCTGTGGCATGATCTAGAACTATATATGCTGACTAAATTTAATAACAACAGTAATTATTATTTATATTCACTGAACAGAACTTGAAATCAAATCAAAATTCTTAGTATTTAAATAAYCAGATTCTTGTTCTCTAGATTTAATGACTGAAAATAATAACTCAATTGTCAAGGGTGCGTCTGAAAGTTATAGATAAGTCARAAATCTAAAAATAAGAACTTGTAAATGTTAATAGACTGTATATAGAAAATGTCAATCCTGGTGCAAACTCTCAACAAGTAAAGTTTAATTAGCTCCCCTTATTGACCTTTTTAGAATTGATTCCACGGATCCTATTTTGATAAAAGAATAAAAACAGTGTATCCAGTCTTCATATTAGAGAGAAATTTAGTGATTGTTTGCCAGAGGATATTGGTTATGCCATCTAGAGACTTGAATGACAATGTCATGATTTAATGTAAATGTTTCTTTCAGGCAATCAAAGGGATAACAGACATGCTAATTCTTGGTAAGCCTCATCTGCTAACTCCAATACTAAAATTATTAGTACATACGATCCTTGATCAGGGTTCCACTGTGTTAGCCACTGCCTATTAATGTATTAGGACAATCCCTCTTCCAAAGACTATCTTTGAACTCTAAGGTTTCTATATTAGAATAACCCCCAAACTCTCCTACTAACTTTAACTTATATTTACAAGTTTTTACTACCATGTGTGACAATGATTTTGTAGTACTGATGTTCTGGTCTTATCAGACCCATTACGCTTGCCGAAGAGCTAAAATACAAACTTTTAAAGCATCTTTCTGTAAAACAACATGTTACTAGAACTGCATACCAGTACTTATATAAGATAACATCTAAATATATGGAATAGCTAAATTCTTAGTCAACAATGTTGCATCAAATTTACCAAACATTTCTTTGCTACAATCACAAATCCTCCTTTTCATTCAAAACCCAGAAAAACTAAAACTGAGGAATTTATAAACACTTTAACCTAACTCTGTAGTAGTAGAGCATTTGAGACACTGTATTAAGCAGGGAAATTCAAGTCAGCTACTATAAATGACAAGTAACTTACATTATGTATAATTCCAAGTATATCCAAAGTTATGGAAATGTCAGATTCTGATGACTTAAATTACTTCAAGCCAGCAACTTATAAAACAGCACAAAGCACTTTTCAAATATTTTCACTTTTTTCATCATACAGAAATTATGCAGTAATTGTATATCCACATAGATTATGCATGTTATACTCAGATATAACAGTAACTATGAACACAAAGACTCAGAGTTTTACCCTTGCATCATATTCTCTTAAATCCCCTGTAGGAAATACACAATGTGCTAATACAAAAAACTTGTCTTGGGGCATTAATTCCTTCTTTGACTCATGATCTTCCAACAGTTTCATGTGAAAAAATGGTTTGCAATGAATACAAACTTCTCAGTTTTAGGACTGTGCAGTTAAAGTTTTTCTAACAATCTCTTAAGATTATCCTCTCTCTCATTTTAGGGAAGCCTTCTTTCAATGCAGCTTATGATGAGTAGAGACTGAAACAAATATTCTCTTGCTTCTAATTTTGCAGGCAGAGTAGCTGCGCCATGTAACTAACAGCGTGATGAAGCTTGCATGATTGTACTTCTTTGCAGGACTGATTTAACTAACAGTTGAAGTACCACATATAGAAAGCAAGCTTTTATCTCAGCATGGACTTAGTGTGTTTGGTATACTCTCTCATTCTTTGGACATTCTACAAACCTATTGTCAGATTGGAGGTAAAAAACAAACAAAAAACATGTCTGCGACTTTTTATTCTTTTATATTGTGCATTATCACTAGTCCAAGTATATATACATGACTGTAAACACAACTTTAAAACTAGTCTTTCTTGAATTTTGAATGTCCAGGTGTGCATCTTATTAATTACACAGTTTTAGGTTTGGGGTTTTTTTTAAACAAATAATTTTCTCAGGGAGCTTTCTTGAAGACAGAGATGGAGGGAAGAGAGAGGAATGGCTATTAAACTAGACACCACCAGGATATTGTTATTCCAAGTGTTGTGTTGTGCAGTAAAGCACACAGCACCTCAAATCAGATCTCTCCCAGTACAGTCTATACCTAATAAAAGATTTTTTTTTAAACATAGCTAATGTAACCACGAATACATAAAGCAGCATTACTGAAAAGAGGTTATGAAGTGTGTACATCAGCTATGTAATAAAAGATAAAGGACTAAGGACCAGCACACATGCCATTGAGACCAAAAAGGTACTGTTCTGGGAAATGCAAGTCAGTATCTAATTGTATCCATATATATTTTTTTAATTTATTAAAGAAGTTTGAATCACCACTGTCCTCAGTCCCTGAGAAAGAATACAGTAAAGTTTAAAGTTAAAAACTTAATCCCGGCTACAAAGACATTTCGGGGCCCTTGCAAAGCCCCAGCTCGTTGGGGCCCAATCTTGGCAGTTTCCCTCGTTGGACTAGCGCTCTGGGCTCCTCCCTGCCTGGCCTCTCCCCCACACCCTGCAGCTGCTTCCCCTTGCTTCCCCTGCACTCCACGCTAGTGCTAACCTCACCGCTGCAGCTACTGCCACACGTGCTGCTAAAGCTCCTGCCCTTGCTCTTACTGCCTGAGGAGGGGGGACAGGAAAGCAAAAGGAAGGGATGGAGCGCACAGGCAGAGGCACCCAGCCAAGCTCCTCTTGCTGTGGCAGAGGAGACAGGTAGGCGGATTAACAACAACCAGCTCCGGCCCCAGAAAATGCCTCACCCTGCATGCGCTGGGATTGGAGGAGGAGACGACTGACTTTTAAAGCAGCACTGAAGAGCCAGTCTCCTATCTCACCTAGGAAAAGGTGGCAGTCATGCCAAACTGCATTAATCCAATGAAGCTTTAAGGTATAAGTGATTCCCCCAAGCACATAGGGAAAGAAAAAAAAAGAAAAAATTAAAGAAAAGAAAAGAACACTGGGAAAAAAAATGAAAGGGAAAAATACTCAGTAAGTCTTAAAATAGTGGTTTGTTTCTGGTTTTGTTTTATAAATAACCCTGAGATACAATCTACTGCTGTCCATCACTACTTCTTGTACCCATCACATGAAATCAGCAGAAAATTCCATACCAAAGCGCATTTGGTCTCTGGCTTCTGTTTTATTTTAGGGTAAAACTCAGTCTGAACAAAGCTTTATTTTCATTTTCCTTTTAATATACTTTGCTTTCACCTGATTTAGGGGTGTTTTTTCCCCCGGCTGTGAAAGTTAGTGAAAGATGATGGTTATTAGTGTACCTCCAGTGGAAAGATCTTTCAAAGAAGGTTTTCAGTATTATCTAAGACAACAATACTCCAAAATTTATCTAAATTTCTTTTGGAATTAAAGACCCAAAGATCCAAAGCAAAAACTCTTCAACTACCGATATTTGGTTTCCATTTTCATGTCTGTCTGTCTGCCTCTCCAAGAACCACACTATGCTAGAAGAGCTCCGAACCTGCCCTTCAAGGGCCCAGTAACAGTTATCATTTCTCCATGCTGTGCCCTGCCGAAGGAGCAGGATCGGAGCCATGGCAGTGCTGGGTCACTCACTCCTGCTATCGCAGGCAGGCAAGCTGCATAATCATTCACAGTTACGGACAGATACAAGCACTATAGGCACTAARGTCTCACACGCTTTCATAGCCATGGTGTGCAGACCTATATATCATATCCTGAACATCACTGAGTATCAGCTGAAAAGACGACAACTGTTTCCGCTCTTACAGGAAAACAATGCAAATTTAAGAAGAAAATTTATCAGCAATAGTCACAGAGCAGAGAAAACGTTCAACAACGCGTTATCACAGAAACTTGCTCCATGTTGACGTGGCAGTGGCAGCCTCACTTTTATCTTTTTCTTTCCCAGGGCAAGAGAGTCACACAAGCAATATGTTGTTCACAAGATACTGCTTGGGGACTACTCTTACAGTTCTTTAAACTACTCATGTCAGCAACTATAGCTGAACATCACTTTGTTAAGTAATTTTAAATAATTATACTATTCAGAAAGTGCCATAATTGTTCTGGAATAAAGCCAGTTCTGTTCTGTAGGAGAGTCTACACGGGGAACAGCTATTCCAGAATAGCTTGTCGTACTACAGTTGTGCCAGGCAGTTTCTTCGCACAGTCAAAGCATCAATTGTATGTAGGATCCTATTAAAACCAAAACAAAACCCACCAACAACAAAACATGTGCAGAGCTTGGTCTAACATATTAGATTTATGGCCTAAAAAGAAACTTTCCTTTCCCACTCAACATAGATATTTGTTTTAAAAGCAACTGGGAGGTGAGGGGGTGGGGAGAGGTTACTTTTTAATTTAAGTGACCAATAGCTGGCTGATCCTTCTTTCTCATAGGTCAAGAGAAAAATACTGAATATTACTAGATGTACACTACATTGCTAGGTTAATTGAAAAATACAGTATCAATTTTTACTGATGTCAAAAAAGAGCTCTGAAATTAGATGAGCAGAATTGGACTCAATATTATTACTGAAAAAACAGTATCAGTGAATAGACTTAGACTATATTTTCTTCAGCTATAAACCCTACATGAGTATGAAGAGATACTGAAAATACTTYCAAAAAAAGATGTTTCAGATGAATACAAAAGGATGCTTTTTGAGTTAAAACAACAAAAATGCAACAAAATCGCAACCATAATTTGGCCTTCACTCATTTTTGTACAGTTTTACAGAAGTATTTTTCTTCAGGGTAAAACATTATTTTCCAGACCAAAACTACTTTTTCAAAGGAAGGTCAAGAAACAGGATAATGTCGATGCTGGCCATAATCTTAACAAGAAAAAAACTCTGCTGTTTCTTCAAAATAGAAATTAGAATGTTTTTCTGGATCTTCTCAACAGTTCACCAGGGATGGTGTAGCTCCTGCATGCACAGCAAGTGTAGCATTAAATTGTCCATATAACATTAGGAAAAAATCTCATACATTCAGAGATCCATAGCAGTTTCAAATGATTTGTGGCAAACTTGCTAATGTAGTTTTGAAATCCAAGCTATCAGTCATGACTCACTTCTCATTTTGCTATCACTGCATTAAAATCTATGGCATAAATCCATTCCCATTTGGAAGCTGCTTATTTGGTATATTTATTCCTAGTTACAAAAACTAGACTGACATGTTGGAGAGTCTGAACTATACTCAAAACAAAGGCATAAACATATTGAGAATACCTGAAACATACCAACATTAGCTTAACTAAGTTATTTTAAGTATTTTTTTTTTTTTTTAAACTTTGCACAATGAAATTCTTTTTTTGGCATCTTGTGAAATGGAACTTCATGCTGAGCTATATGGCACCGAACAAATTTAGAATACAACTCTATAGTCACAGATTCACAACCTTATTCATTAATCATTAATTCATTAATTAACACAGTTCCATCTGAACATGAGGAAAAACTTTTTCACTGTGAGGGTGACAGAGCACTGGAACAGGTTGCCCAGAGAGGTTGTGGAGTCTCCTTCTCTGGAGATATTCAAAACGCGCCTGGATGCRATCCTGTGCAACGTGCTCTAGGTGACCCTGCTTGAGCAGGGGGGTTGGACTAGAGGATCTCCAGAGGYCCCTTCCAATCTCAACCATTCTGTGATTCTGTGAATCATAATGAGGCAGTGAAATTCCTATTTTTCAGATATACGGGCACCAATGTGAACTTTAAAAATTTGCGTACAATTCTGGAAGTGACTTGATGGTATAAACTATGAAATTTTCAAGTGGTATCTCAAGCTACGATGATCAAGAGCTTACTGGAGAACACAGAGCAATGAAAGCATTCACCATTCAGGAAAAAAAAAAAGGAAAGAAAATAAAAAAGAAAAAAGTCCCTACTGACATTTTAAAGGGGAAAATTCTGATAGCTATTATGGCAATACAGTAAACAGCACACAACTAAGAGCTTACTTGGTTAAACCTATCTAGGGTACCTTCACAGCAAAGTAACAAACACATGAATTCACATTAGTCAAATTAGTCAAAACATGGGAAAAAAAAAAACAAGCATCTCCTTAGAACAAAGAAATAACTAGCTTTAAAGCTAAACCTGAAGCACAAGAAATGACTAACTCACTCCAGATCAGTTGCTACATTTGGAGTCAGTGAAGGAAACAGATTTATGTGAAATGAAACTACCTTCATAACTGTTAAAAAAAATACACAATTTTAATTATATAAACATAGTACTTAAGATGCAGCTCCTCCAATACTACAAAGCTGAACAAAAATTAAAATCTAATAATTGTTTTAGAGACTTATATTAGTTTCAACACAGCAAATTTACAATTCAGTTTCATTTCCTGCAGTGTCAAAAAGGAAAAAAGAATGTAATGAAAAAAATAACAGTGCTGCTGATATAAATCTAGTGATCCCTTTTTGTTTTGGGGATTGGACTTTGCCCTTTGGACTGTAAATCGCTGAAGCATCTATAACTTAGCACAATGCTGCCTAGATGGGCCCAAATTTCAATTAAGATCTCTCAGGGATTACTACAATTGTTATTACCAGCATTTTGGTTTGTCCTTCTTTGTTCCACTCCCAATTCCTTTACACCCTTCTAGTAGCACAGGATGTAAACACAAAAGCAAGTTGCTAAGAGTTAACAAGTTACTACTCAGCCAAGCTGTGATTCCTGTTCACTCTTAGCCCAAGGCAAATCCAAGATAATTAGACTCAGGTTAACCTGCAATGAAAAAAGATCAAGCTACATTGCATTATTTTGCATTTGCTTTGGGCTAAGTGAATGCACACTATTCGGTTTTTGCAGCTCATCTTAGGAATAGTAATCTGACTGCATATCCATTATAAACAATTCTCTTTCAAAGTCTCAATCATACGTGTTGAAATAATGCACACTGTGCTATCACTAGCAATACAAAAGACAGATCCTGAAAATTTAGTAGACAGTTTTGCTTTTTTGGTCTCACGAAAACAAAAAAAMCACCCCAGACCCCCAAACCCAAACTACTGTGTAGCTGAATACATGACAAAACCACAGAAGGAATTTACACAGTTTTCCTCGCAAGGGCCACTGAAGGTTTGTGGGTACTACCTACCTCTCCTCGCACGAGATTTTGAAAATGTGTATTTTTAAAGTTGTATACAAACATTACACCATTTTTCTAAGTGCTAATTACCGCTTAAAGTGAGATATTCTTACAATCTGCACCCAAATGAACAGCCACATTAATTTCATGAAAGCTTGGAAAGATACAGTTACTTACAGACAGCAGAAATTCTTCCATAAAAGCATACTTTAATTCTACAAGATCCAAATGTTTTTAATGCTTTCATTTATATGGATCCGTACTAGATTGTGTCTTCTGAATTCCCAAGAGAAACACAGTATTCTTTAATCAGGAAAATCTCCTCTCCTCCTGGTCAGAGCTCGCCCCTTTTTCTTTCTGGAAAATTGCTGCACAAACCTTTTGAGCAACATCTGCCTGTTGGATGGTGGAAGGTGCTGCAAAAAGAAGGGAAGGTGAACCAAGGAGGGGAAGGTGGGGAGAGGAAGAGGAAGACTCCTAACAGGATCGTTTTTTCCTCTCCAGAAGGCACTTATGGTATCAGATAGAAACTCCCTTCTCTTTTCTCAAAAGTGCAGCAAAACATCCTCTCATCAGGCTGCAGCTCCAAGGTGCTGGCTCTCTAGAAAAAGCGAAGAGGAATGGGAGTGCCTTTATTTACGTTTTCACTGGGAATCCACATAGTGCAAGCTCACTGTTCCCTCTGGCTCCAGGGCTTTTCTTCACTCCCAGTCACAGAGCAATCTTCCACTTCTTATCTGCTCACGCTTCTGCCTTTAGCTGAGTGTGAACCTTATGTCAAGAGAGCAGCTCTACACCAGAAAAAGGAATTCAYTTTCAGCATGTTCACCACTAGCAGGATTCCTGCAGTCACGAGTCAAAGTAAAATAAGGAAATAAAAGCTTCAGCTAGCTACTTCTTTCTTTAACAAGAAAAGACAAAGAGGGGAGAAAAGCCTCAAAGAAGCCGGGAGAGGAAGACAAAACTTGGAACCTAAAGTTTTCCTGGTCCAGACAGGCTCTTTCACTGCCACGAAAAGGAGAATAATTGTTTTTGTCCAATAATGTCATGAAGGTTAAAGAGAAAATCTTCTATTTCCTTCCCTCTATGCTCTTCCTTTTGAATAGAAATATCAAAATGTTCACTACTCCAGCTGCAAGGAGATAAGCACCTTACTTCATGGATTTTTAAATGTCACTTTATTCACTGCAATCAAGGCACAGTGCAGACCAAGAAATCTCTGCAAATGCATAACTAACATACAAAATTAATTATGGGTCCTAATAAACTCTACAGTGACCCTCTGAAGTTCTCTCATATAAAGGGACATAGAAAGGAAAACATTCATACAAATTCTTCAACATAAATTTGGTGCCTTGATAATATAAAAGTTYGCAATAGCTGTAAAAGTACGATGCTAAGAAGTATTAAGTTTGGCTCTTTGGTTTGCCCAGTAGGCTCATATCTTCATAACTGACATGATGTGACAGACATTCGTCACGAAGCATGAGGATTTAACTATGCAATTCCCATTGTTAACAGGAACTTATTGTTACATTCCTGCATGCTGCACAGAAAACCTTCCCCACTGTGTCATTGAGAAGGACTAATCAGGTCACTTAAAACCAAGAGGAAATCTCTTCTAATCGAGGATCGGCTTTTGGCATCTGCTTTTACTCTTTCATGCTAATGCTAACATTTGCTTTTGGGTGCGCATGCATTCATAGGCAAATTCTTTTTGAAGAAAGTCATTCAAATCCCAAATTAGAGGAGAATTCGGGCCAAAAGTATGTACATTTTCGTTTCAAGAAATTGCCTAATGGAATTATTCCCTTACCCACAGGCCCTTGGAAATCAATTACAGAGAGGGCTTACATGCATATACGTTCAGCTATGCAGAGTACACAATGTGCATTTTAGCATCCACCTTTAAACAATGAAACATCTCCTGCTCTGCCCAAACTGCTCCACTGATTTCAAACTGTTCCTGATTTCTACTCAGTTCTTCATAAGCAACAGCATATAAGTACTGATTTATGTAAGATCCTTAAAAAGATCATAAGGGACAAAATTTTTTGTAATGAAGCAGAACTGTTGTCATATACTACAAACTACTGTCTGAGAGTTTTCTTTAACCCTGCATGCTTTCTAAACACAAATAATATTATAACCCAACATGCAATCAAAACAGCCTACAGTGAAAAATCTTAGTGTTATCCTGCCGATTAAATTACTACTGTCAAAAGAAATGGACTGATGCTTCTGTGTGGAAGCATCTCATTCCAGATGCTCTATTCTAAGCAGATACTTGTCTCTCTAATCGGCAGACTTAAGAAAAAAATTAGAATGAGTAAGTGCCCAATGGCAATTTTTCCATAATCTGTTCATTTGCCATCAGCAGTATTTCCATACAACCTTGCTTTTTGATAATGCCTGATCTACATCAGAGGTTCACTTTCATATTCTATTTTTCATTAAAAAAGGGGGCAAACAAAAAGTAAAAAGACACAGTGAGGCATTCTGAACATGATTCAAAGCCAGCTTTGTGATTCCTTCCGAAATAACTAATGAACTTAAAAGTCAAGTCAGAATCATACGCTGGTTAAATCCAGTTTCCAACATGGAGAATACTGAGCATTCAAACTGCACCCATTACTATTATTCTTACACACTCCCACTTAAGCATTCCTATGAGAACTCAAAGCCAGGAGTCTACTCGTTTAATGCATGATTTAACACGCACTGTGCACTTACAGTGCAACTAAGTTTTTCTATTTGCTGTCTTTCCTTTGGAGACCTGCAAGAGCAATAATTCACTTCATACAAGTATTACCTCATGCAAGTTTTTAGAATTGGTCTGGTCCAAATGAAAGACTGCTCTAGAAATTGCAAACTTAAAATTCTGAAACATAATGCTATGTTAATCAGGCCAGAGAGCCATAATCTTTTCAATTGTGCACAAATAGTTTTACTACATTTCTTTTTTCTATCTAGTTACTATGTTTACAAGCAAAGGCTTACTCACACAGAAAAGTCTTTTTGTAAGAGCTTTTCCTCTTCCTATTTGTGGTCCTGTAATAGGAAGGAACTACAGTGCTTCTTTATTGCTTTCAGATGTTAAGATCATCAAAACAGCTTCATGAGTGAAGATACTCCTGGGTACTGAAACCACTTTACTAATCCAACTTTGGTTATGCAAGTCTTGGTGCCCCTTCTATGGGTAGTGTGTGCATCCAGGGAAAAAAAATCTGCTTTCCCATGATTAAGAACATCTCTCCTGATTCAGGATTTCACAAGACAAAAGTACAGGATCAATCCTGTATGTCTGACTTACCACCATTATATGTCTGATCTCCACTTCTGCAGCAACCTTCGAAAGTCCTCAATGAATCTTTGATCTCACTCAGCAATCTGTCCCTCCCATACCCATTTCCCTACACTGATTCAAGGATTCCTTCAAATAAAGTGATCAGTCAGTTTTAGAGATTCAGAGATTTTACCTGAAGTAGTGGCATCTGCAGACCTGAAACACTTTGGCATGGATTGTTCACCTCCCTCCTGCATCTCATCAAAAAGACATAATGAGGAGCCACACTTTCATCTCAGAACTTTCAGCAACCTTTTATGCATCCTGAACCCCAGCCAAAGAGTGCCATGAAGATTAAGCACCAATACCCTGCTACCTCAGACTTGCTATTCTGCAGAAAGTCAACATAGAAAGAAAGGTCAGATTCAACTTGTGGTAGCCAGTACTGCCGAGATGACATGCAACAAACCCTAAACCAGCTGGAGCTCCCAAAATACTGCAGGCTTCTTGCCCAGAAGTATCACATTACAATAGTCAGGACAAAAGTGATGAATAGGTAAATAATTAAGGTCAGGTCAGCTTTTGACAACGGAGAGTTTCTTGTCAGTCAGAGGCAAGAGAAAATGTTCTTTGCAATTGCTGAGCTCTGGCAGAGCAGACGGGAATACTCCTAGACTTCTTGCTGAAGCTATATGCCAAGCAGTGGGTAGGCACTTTTGACCAATGGTGACTTCGTAAGGGCTTAAAAAAGTCTTCATGAGATTGTCACCATTATCACCTCTACTTTACTCACATTTGGTTTCAGGTTACACTCCCCCTCCTTCAAAATCCCAGGTTTGGTTGTACCTGGTTATTATTTATCTCTTATTATGTATACGTCATCTGCCTACCGTTAGCACTTACATCTACGCTCAGTTTGCCTACTGGCTGCCTATGTCTGTGGAGACAATTAATTCTTTTGTAATACCACAAAGAATAGACCTAGCAGGGGAGCTGCAGTTTTCACACCCTTATTTCTGAGAAGCACCTTTGCAGGAACACTGACAGAAGAAATATTAGGAAAATATTTATAATCCATTACTTCTCTCAGAGGAAACACCTTTCAAAAAGGAAGCAGAGCCAAAGGGCCAGTCATCTCAAATACAGCTCATACTGGAGCTATAGTCATTTTATATTTTTAAGTACTTGATAATTCTCTCAAGAAGTCAAAAGAAGGAAGACTTGATTAAGCCACTGGCTATTGCAGTTAGGGAAAAAACAAAACAAATCCCCACAACCTCTGGAGAAACTTTATGAAGTGCTGTATTCCCTAACTAACAAACTTAATGTGCGCAAGCTGAAAACAAATTTACATCCAYAGTGTTACGAAGCTCAGCATGACAAAGAAATCTTGTTTCTTCAGGTTTTGTTGGAGGTGGCACTTTGTTTTCTTACTGGACACTGCAACCTGCCATGCAAATTTCTGTTCCCCGATTTACTCTGCCGGTGCCAATGGTGTCCTGTAGATGGCACTGATGGACAACAAATTTCTTTAATATTTTTCTTGTCGGAGGCCTTTTACATTTTATTAATTCCATATTCATTGAATCACACTGTAGTTGAACTCACCTTTTAAGCAACTTGATTATTTCAAATTTACAAAAATTTATGCTCTTACTCCTTTCAACAACAGCTATGTCCTCCTGCCGTACCTTTCATAGCCCTTCAGAAATTTCTGAACAAAAATAATCTTTATTCATCAAATTTAAGGCATTTGTAACAGATAATATGAAGAATGGGTGACTAACACTATTAATTCAAATAAAATAAGACATTTTACAGAAGAAAACAAAATGGATTACCCACATGCAAGGCTGAATAACAAATTCACATGGATGACAAAAGTGCAGTTTTTAAACTTAGGATGGTATGATGTTGCTCCTTTGAGATACCCAGAAGCTGAATTCATTCAAACTTCAGCTTTCCGTGTTTTTTATGAAGCTATTCCTATGCTATTTAAAATTCACTGTTCCCATAATCATCTGTGACTTTATTATCACACGGGATGCAATAGACTCATCTGAATTGGAAACATGTTTTTCTTCCTGCTCAGTGCACCTTTTTTAGCTAGACAGATGGTACAGCAGTTTCAGAGCAGACAGTTAAGTATCTGACAAAAACAGCTGGAAGATTTTAAGCATCCCACTTTCTGTGCCTAGCAGGGCAGCCGTTCTGATCTCAGCTTATCTGGGATCCTTCAGACAAGGTATTCAAAAAATAGTGTTGAAATGCATTTCATTCCTCAGGCAAATTAAATTTTAGAAAACTTATTGAAGTGACTGGGCACGACCTTGGTTTCCTTAAGAGGAAAACAGATCTGTAATCTTTTCTTTTTATGGCCCAGACAATACTAGTTGTTAAATATTCAAGGCATATTTGACACCTGTTCACCTTACAAGGCTAGAGAGTTTCTCAAAGACAAACACATCCTTTCCTACATTGAGTTCTGAATTAAGATAAAATGAAATTATCAAGAAATAGAGAAGGATCACTTCTGCCAGACAGGTACAAGGAATACCGACAGGTATGCTCCCCTACTAACTAGATATCTAACTGCAAGGGGTACACATCAGAAAATCTAGGGAGATTCCTGAACTAGCCCGATATTAGTCTTTGCTGCCAATTCATAGATGAACTGAATTAGTAAATGAAACCACCCTGTGGTAACAGCAGAGGACAACTACGGTATTCAAGGCCATTCATCTGTATTTTGGAATCAAGAAGAGAAACTGAGAACTGTCAAAGCTTTCTTTCATTTGAACTAAAGGAGAAACTGGTATAGGACCAGAGGAGCATGAGGTGCCACAGGGTTCAGAAGTTCAGCTGCTACTTGCAGTCCAAAAAGAATCCAAAATGCATTTGCTGTGTTTTATCCCATCCAGTTAAAAACAAAGCAAAACAAAAAAAACCACCACACACTTCAGGCACCAGGGGAAGAGAGTGTCCTTAAAGAGTGCTGACACAAAAAGAGTAGTAACTACTTCTCCACAACAAAAAAGCTCCACCAAGAAACCTAAATATCAGGCATTTTAAACACTAGCCTTGCCACACAAACTTTAACTCAATCTTTTCCTCTGGTTCAGCTTCTTATCCTTTATCCATTCTGTTTTAGTTCAAGTCCTTGACTTATCTCCCAGCACAGCACGCTAAATCCCAAGTCAACAATCACATACTCCCATGTTTTACTTCATGAAGTAGTTTCTGCCCTTAAGAATACCTCAGAGTTGAAGTTGCTGTGCGCTAAAAAAAACAGCAAACCTCATGAGGATGCAGTTCACAAGACACCTCACTGCTGCCCAAGAGGGATGCACTGCACATCATCTTCTCCAGACATTTGTTCCTGATGCTTCCCCTGCGCTGGCTCTGATGCTTCCACCCTTGGGAGTGAACATGAAACCACTTTCATCAGCAAATCAGATCAGCCCTAGAGAAAACTAACCCAAAGTGGAAAAAAAAAAAACCCACCTGTTCGTTCTTCCTGGATTAGCAAATTAAATCAGCTCCCAGAAAGCAGGCAAGCACCAAAGCCAATGCAAGGGAGGGGGTGGACTTGCACAAGCAAAAGGGGAGGGCAGAGAAGAGCATGATTCCAGGAGCGCTAGCCACCAGACCAACTCAGCTTTGAAGCTACAGCCGGAGATCTCTCTGGCCAATTCTGCTTCCTTTCCAGCACTTTCCAAAGACTGAGAAACAAGAACGCAATAACTAAGGCAACAAGAATAAAGCTTTTCACAGTCCACTGTACCTGAAGATTTGCCTTAACAAGGGGAAAGCTTGGCAGAGTTGCAATTCCTCTGCCCCAACCATCCTATAGATTCAAARCAACATGAGTTGTTACAATAGTCAATACAAGATTTTAGATGAATTATTAAATCCCGCAACAAATGATGAAACTAAAATTAAAGTTACTTCACTATCTAATAGAAAGCTATTACATTCATATTTGTAAGGCTCAAAAGAACAGGAAAGAGCTTCCTATCCCACAGTGTCTGAACACATTTACAGTAAGCTAATACTTTGTCATTCGCAGGCTCAGACATCACCAGCACTTCTGCAYTGTGCCCAAATTTTAATTAGTAAAGGCTCTCCTTCCTTATAGTTCTTCTACTAAATTGCCCACAGAAGTCACATAATATTCCTCTAAGTATCAAATGTTCTCAGAAGAGTAATATGAAAAATGTTAAGTATTTCCAATTCATATACACTAAGCCTGAAAAAGGCTGTCAAACTATACAATACGGATATGCACAACAAGAGAAATAATTTTCCCTTTGGAGTAAGGACTTCCATTCCAAAAGACCTTTGAGTAGATCAGTAGTTCACGAACTGTGGTCCATAAGCGATATGAGGTCCATAAAGAGCTGCTAGTCCAGTGAACCATAACTTTCCATTGTTTTCAATTTAAAGTGATGAAAAGGGTACACATGGTACTATATATATATATTTTTTAAAAGAAGTACTGCACAGTCAAAAACATCTTGAAAACACTGGTTTGCTTGTCCATAACAACCTCACTGTGATCAGACTTTAGCACACATACACTCCACCTGCCTCCTCTTTAACCTGAAGTGTGTATCATCATACTACTACTTTTACTTCTCTTTCTTGAAAGCTGTGGATTTCTTAGCCTTCTTGATTCTTATCTCTCATTAGCTGTTTCTCTAATGATTTATTGGTCACACTGCTCTTCCCCACTTGCTGGGGAATCTGTCAGGATCCTTACCCTTTTCTTGAAAAACTGCTTTGTCCCTGGCTTGCCACACTTCATCCAAACTGCCTGGCTTTTTTTTTTTTTTTTTTTTTGGCCATTGACAAGCAATCAACTGAACCTTAGTTTTTTGCCAAAACCGAGCTTCAAACTTCTTTCCCAGAAGCCCTTATACTTCTTCTCTTACCCTCTGTTTCAGCTCCTAATTGTGCAATCTAATTAAAAACAAATAAAAAAGACAAATGTCACTTTAAAAAAGGCAAGGAAATCCAACTCCTTTTCAACACTTTAATCAGCAAAGAGAAGTCTGCATCCAGAGCATTCAGACCATTAGCCCCAGGCGAGCAAGACCTCTGCGTGGTATGTCATCATTATTTTGCGCTTTAAAAATCATCAGTAGGGCATACATCCTTAAAATAGCATAGAATATTGTTACCTGGAGATTACTTCTGCCTCAGTTCGAAAATGTGTTAGGACTACTTGTGCGCAAAGCAAAAGAATTAATCAAACAGGTTGGAAGTAGCTTTCTTTACATATGAAATAACCACCAGAAAGACTCTTAAAATATCACGGGATGCCAGTAAAAAGTTTCCATTTATTTGGCATTATGAATTCCAACATTTTCTGTAAACAAAGATTCAGCTATTTGGCATCCCAAACCATTAAATAGTAATAATTTATAGTTATATCAAGTTTGCAGCAACCAAAGTGATCCTACACCATCTGCAGCAAAAAATAAGCATTTTCCAAATTAACTGCAAATAATGTTTGAGTGGAGAATTTCACAATACTTTATGACAAAAAATTAAAAAGAAGTGTTCGAGGTATCTCAATTGCACTACTTCACGAATTAGTGCCAATCACCCGATTCCTAAGGTAACCAACCACACAAAGAACTGACTTTCACAAAATGCAATCACCCATACTGAAACTTTTCATGAACACCTGCATTAACATTGCAGCTCTTGCATCACAGCATCCAGCAGCCACAGGCCAGGACGCTTCTTCGGCCCCTCAGGGGTGTCTCTACAGTGGGCAATGGAATGACTGGGAAGCAGAGCGTGCCGTGGGGCGCCTTGGTCTCTGACCTCGGGGTATCTCGGGGTGCCTTTTTCAGACTGCTTCTGCTCACACTGTCTTTTTGGGAGCACTGCCTGTAGGGACAACCACGTTAGCTCTGGAATAGCAAGAGCTAACACAGGTTTGTAGACTGGGAGATATACCGTACTGATGCAGATACGCTACTTCCAGGGTTTCTGAGCCCATATCCTTAAAGGTGCTGCACATGTAAAGTTGCCATAATTTGCCTAAAAAAAAAAGACTTGCTGACAGTCACACAGGCAGAGCAAGGAACCCAAACCAGACGTCTGAAGTGACAAGCTAACACCATAACATTGGTTATGGAGCATTGAAAGCAAGCAAACAAAAATCCCACACAGAGCATACCAGAACAAAAGTCATCCAGCTTAGCATCCTGTCCTCACCAGCTACCCAAATGAGTAAGTGCAGAAGATTATAACTACAGGACAAGCACTTTCTCTATCATGGGCTGTAGAGGCGTTGAAATACGGTATTCCGGAAGATTATCAGGAAACCAAAACCAGAAAGATTAGGAAAAAAAAAAGTATGTGGGGAGGAAGATTTTGAAAGTGACTGTTTTAGTGAAGTCTCTCCCACAAATTACTGTAAAGAGAGTTTCTTCTTACGGCAATTTCCCCTCTCCCTTGACTTTGCTGTTCAAAAAATTATCATCTCAGACGCTAGCTGAAGTAATCAACACAATTAAAGGTATAAAGATGAAAGCTGACTTTAAGGGAAAAAAAAAGGTTTAATGACTAAGCTCTTTACCCTACTTTATTTTATGAACGTGTCTTTTATCGTAACTTAACACACTACAAAACAAACTGCGGTTTGGCTGCAATATCCACACAAGTGAAATCACAATTTAGATTTGTCACTGCCTCTTTTTCACAAATCAGTCTCAGGCTCGGCTTAAATGTATGCCAAATATGACCTAAATTTGTCATATCTTCAACAAGTAATCATGCTCAAGAATAGGAAAATAACCATAGATTCAATCCCCACAGTCATAAGTAACTGATAAAGTTACCATTTTATAATTGTATGTAATTATATATATATATATGAGAAATATTTTAAGCAAGGGGAATACACGCTGAAATAAGAATATGGAATTAACACAAAGACCCCCCCCACACACACACCATATTTTGCCCACCTTCTACAAAAGTTTCATAGATGCGTTATCAGTGCCTCATCCAGTTTTACATTAAGTTTCTGCAATCCTCAACAACTTCCCAAAGTAATTTGTATCAATGGGTCTTAATCTTTTTCTTCCACAGCTGACAGGAAAAGATGTTTCTGGTGATACCAACTAATTGTCCAGTTGCTACCTGAAATGCTGGACACAGACCAGATATCAAAGCAAAACGGGTCTTGTTCAATGGAGCAGCATACAACAGCCCATTAGAGAATTTCATAGCAAATATCTTTCTCTACTGATATCATAGTAAAAAAGCTCCTCAGGGAAGAGCTGAACTCACCTGTAACTTAATTTAAGGTTTGACACCCCAAGTAATTAATTAAAATTATCTAGATCTCTCAAGAAAGGATCATTTATCATTTGCAGAGGAGGGGAAAATTTAAAGTTATTTTGAGGTAATCTAATGCAAAATTCCACTTTGAAAAAACAAAATTACATCAGGTATGGAAACACAACAAGCTAACAATAACTCTTCCTCTCACTGTAACCAGTCTGCAGGTTTCTGCCCTTTGGGTCTCAATAATAAAAATAAAGTTCAAAGTCCAGATCCAGTTTATTTAGCCCTCAATAAAGGAAAGGTTTTCCTATTCTTGATATAAACTGCAAAAATATCTCCAATTTACTTATAATAATCAAGGCAAAGGTTAAAGGGGAAAACATTTGATCATCTGCACTGTTGAATGATACACTTTTGGAAGCAGAAACTAAGAAAATTAACTTGCACATCAGCACTTCCCAAAGTGTGCGGGTTGTTTTGTTTTTTTTAAGCGTACAAGTACATTCTTTCAATAACTAGCACCGCCCTTCACAGGTTTCATGTTCRCAATATGTTCTATAGTATGGCAACAGACATGCCATGTAGGTTCAAAGTACTAAAAGATGGCTTCAGTTTTCTCCAATGTATCTTCCTGCTTTCCTAAGTCTTTTATTTGTTTGTCTCCAGATTTAATACATGCCGTTTACGAATCTTTAAAGCACAAAGATACTATTTTATACAACATCACAGAAACTTTTGCTTTCAAATTCCTTGGGGAAAACAGATTGAAAAATGTTTCATAAGCTTTAGTGACAGTAGCTGGTACGCATTTAAAATTTAAATTATTTGTGAGCTCACACAGAATTTCTTCACATTCACGAGACAGCATTTCTTCCTCTCAATATCAGTCTGAATTTTCTATCCCCTTCAAGTCAGCTCACAGGATGCCCAATATGGTTCCTTGTCTACCACTCCATTTATCATGGCCAGAGAAAATCAGGACCTCAAAGGTTTTAACAGCAAACTTCTGAAGACATACTAGCATGTACATGCTTCCTAAAGCATTCAGTAAATACGACTTGTTTACACAGAGTTTCACCATACAAGAACACAAAAACAGCTTTCAATATTTAATACCTACAAGCACACCAACATAATCTGAATTTCTGCTACCAGCCTGGGACAATATATTAATCCAGAATTGGTATTTCTAGGAAGTAAATCACATGGCAATTACAACAGAGGGGAAAAACAAAACAAAACAAAAAACCAAAACCAACAAGGAATGATTCTAAGTGTGAAGACTGCCTCAACTTCTGGTTGCAATTCACATTGAATTCTTAGTGCTTATCTGAAAAAAAAAAAAAAAGAATTTTTTTTGATAAATTCACTATCAGGGAGACAGAGTATCTGAAAGAACACTGGAGTGAGAATGAGACCTGTCAGAATGAAAGACCTTAAATGAAAACATTCAGAGAAGCTGCCTGCACACACTAATCTTACAAAGCAGATCTGTGCAAGTAATGCAAGACAGAGCTCTCATTTCCAGGTCCACACTTTGAACCTGACCCAAAGCTGTGTTGCCGACAGTTCACATTCACCCAGTTACTAAACATATATTATGGTCTCAACCTGACTCTTTGCAGTAGACTTCTTTAGTGGCCTTAGCTGATACTAAAGTAAGAAGGCACAGACAGTGAGCCTGCTTCATCCTCCAACATAATTCCTCAAAGGCAGAATTAGGTGCATGGATTAGGTAGCACTGGGACTTGTGTACGCCCACTGTGAATCCCACAGCTGTCCTGTGAAGTGCTGAAACTTCACACTGCAGGCTGGCATCTGTCAATAATGTCATGCTCGCGTCAGTAAAAGAAATACCTCTCAGAGTTTCATTCATAACATTCTGCTGCTAAAGCTTCATCGCTTTCTCTGACAAGCCCTGGCAAAAGAACCCAAAGGTTCAGGTGAGCTCCTGAAGTCTAAGAAGTAGAACAGCAAATGAGAAGGTGACTATTCAGTTAATATTGGAAGGAAAATTCAAAATAAGAAAGCCCAACAGAACTTCAACTCTATCAGTGTAAAAAGGAACAAGGATGGCCAAGAAAATTTTCCTCCCCCCGCTCCTCCCCAGAAGGTATATTCTGCTAAGTCATAATCTTTGCCTAATAAATAAATAAATAAATAGATCCACAGGCAGCAATATGATCCCCTGTGATTCACAAACAAAAAACAAGTCTATGTTTCTGTTGCTATAACATAGCACAATATCCTTTTTTTCCTCTGATGTCATTTTTTAACAACATTATTTTGGAATTCGACTACTTTAAAACTTGGTTGCTCTGACACATTATAGCCATTACATGGATTCATTTCCTGCTTTCCTACTGGCAAGACTATTTGTTTCAGTTTTATGAAGTTCATATTATGAACAAAAAAGCACATAAAATGTACTGTAAATTCCAATAGTAGAAACTCCTTTAATATGTTCCATTCCTTCAATAAATGCATATTGGAACAAGAGCTTCCCCCACCATTACCTTAAAGGCCTCTATACTTGCAGTTTCCTGATTCCTCTGAGCCTTATTTCTGAAAATGGTCTTTTCACATTATTCTCCTACTGCCAGATGAAATATGAATATATATGAACATGATTTCCTGCAGATCCTGTCATTGACTCCCCATCTAAGCTTACAAAGAACCAGAAAGTGTCAAAATCTTTCTGTGGATGATAAAACACGGAGTTCATATCCTCCCCAGTTACTTCTGTCTCCAGTAGCTGGGGACCAAGAACAAATTATGAACTGCTCTCTCATCCCTTTAGATTTCAGCTTACCTTTACAATACAACACAGGTTTGGGGGAAGATGTGTTTTTCTGTAAGTTAACTTTTAAGTACTGAAATATGTCATACCAGATAGAAGTAGACCTCTGAATGTGAATCTAAAAGAATGAAGTTCATATCTGGATCATAATACAGCATTAAAATTACCAAAATTGCTTTTAAAATACATACACAGTACATTTTCACATACGCAAACCACACTAAATCAAAAGCAGTCTGGAATCAGAGGCAGGAAGGTTACTGGGTTAAAAACTTCCTCCCGTATAACATAGGAGGTTGCACACATGTAACCTGCACTGGTATATCCTAGGAATTTCTATTTTGTAATCTACGGCTATAATAAGAAAACATAGTAGCTGTGTCAAATTCAGTCTCAAAGCTCAATGCTAACATACCATGCACACGTGCAACTTCAGAAAACAAACTAACAAATCACTAGCAACCACAAACATGCACTCTATCACAATCATTTTTAAAATGTGCAAAAGAGCTGACTGTCCGCTTGTGATCACAAAGTTTTCCCTCGCGTTTTTGATCTAATAAGTATTAGGTTCCATTTAACAGAAAGTTCAAGTTGTTAAAAGCTAAGTTTGATTAAGAGCAGTCTTACCAAATCAACTAATTGTGGTGCTTCCACTGCTGGCTCATCACTCAGATGACAACCAGACACAAAGCTTTTTGCCATGGACCATTACTCTCAAATTGCCTTAATCAGGACTACACATTTGTAAGATGGGTCTACACAAGCACATCCTGTTACAGACCTGAACCTATGTTATTTTGTGTTTGAAATATGGGGTTTTTTTTTTTTTTTTTTTAAAGGTGAAATATGTAAGATACTACAGGGACCAGTGACAGCATATAGATGTATTAAATCCCTCGATTACAATTATTTTGCAATGTGTCCTGAACCAGCAGTTAATGAAAAGGGTAGCTGTCATTTCATCGAGTTCGCAGTATGAGTGTCAAGACCTAGACAAGCATAATGAAAGTTGTTAGAGGGATTTTTTAAGAATTCAAAATCTATGAGATGAATGATTTTGAATATATTTAGTTACAGCTATCAAACCAACCACACCACGTTTATAAAAAGGATTAATTAACAAAAAAGGAAAATAATTTCTACTTGATCTTAAAGAAAACTCCTTTAAAGGAAGTATTTTTTGAAAGGAATTAAGCAGGGAAGCTGCAGTGTTTGTTTGGCAGTGTTCTTCTTAAACCATGAAAATAAAGCTGAATCTGTAGTTCCTAGGTATGACTTCTTTCTCTGGATACAAAGGCAAAACGGAGAACAGACTAGCTTATTTCTTGATAGAATGAAAGTAGATAGCAAACACAGGATTACCTCTGGGTCTTCCCCCCCCCACACCCCTCCAAGATGGAAGAGGAGTCATGGAGAAGAATCAACTACTACTATTTTGAAGAAAGGAAGTGCAGGAGCAAGAAAGCAAAAAGGAAACAACCACCACTTGTAAATTAAGTGGAAAAGAAGTGAGAAAGATGAATAAAAAGGCTTGAGCCCCTGATACTTGATTAAAGAAAAGACAACTGTAGCTCACCTGAAGAACTTCCAGCAGCCTGAACAGGTTCCAGGGTTTCTCAGTCAGGTCAGGTATTGAGAAAGATTTCTAAGCCCTATCTATCTTTGTAAGTAAAATCTAGCTAGTTTGCAGCATGTATTTGATAAAAGCTCATGTATAATGAGTCTCACTAGTTTTCCTATATGATCAGTTTTTCTTTCCTTCAATGAATCTTTCACACAGCAGGAGGGGAGGGAAAAAAAAAATTAAGCTGAAGTAACTGTCAATGCCAGAATTGGCAGGGACAATTCAAGGACAGCAAAGCATTTGCTACAGCTTTTAAACTTAATTTTTGAAATAGACCTGATTTTTAAATTTATGGTGTTCCTTTAATTCTGTCAGGTTTGTCTCTAGCAGTAGTTCCTTTAGGGCAAGCACTGTAGATAGCCTGCCTACCCTGAGGGAAACTAAGACACTCAGAAGTGGGGTAAAGAAAAGATATTAATAATTTAAGACAATGGTCTGCCACCTCTAGGAGAAAGCAATAGTGTAAGTATAGAAACATCTAACTCCCTAGCTTATATTTGTCCTTTGTGAACCTCGTAAATCTATTCATGAAAATACAAATTACTGCGGAGGACATGCCGTTATACATAGCTCTCAACAGAGTTCCAAAAATGATCCCCAGTATTTGTTACCAGGGCCTCCTGTCACTGCAAGTGCCTCTGAAACAAGGAGAGAAGTCAACTGGGACACAGGTGGTGTGAATGGAAAAAGCAGGGAGGGAACATCTCAAATAGGAGAGAGCACTTACTGCAAGCTACAGGGTACAGACCTCAGAAACAATGAAAACCCTGGGAAAATCACTTGTACCCTTATCCTTGCAAGACAAGGAACTGAAGTTATCATAGCCAACAAGAAGATTCACTGAGTGAAAACCAATTTCAGTGATCCAAGTGTGAATTCTGCTTACTCTACGACATCAGCACTCATTTCTGCTTTATATAAAGGTAACTTTTCCTCTTCTGGGTTACAGAAAGAATTATTTTGAAACTATTTCCATTTATTCAGTACTCTTTTCCTGCTCAGAGCAAAAATTGACCTAGCAGCCATTCATTGGTACATTAAACTCGTTATTCAATATTCACATGTGTTACAAATCAATTGCACTTGAAAGCAGAAAAGAACAGACGTGAACTTAAATAACTACCTTTATTTCAAAAAGATGCTTAAGCTACTGCGTGCATAAAGCAAAACTGAGTAAGCTGTGAGTTCACAAGATCACATCAGTCCACACTGATTTCTCAGATTTTTTTTTCCCCCAATTTTAGGAAAATATTAATTGCAACCAAAGAAACTGGCTATTACTTATACAATGTATTCTCAAAATTGRTTGGCACTTGGATCTGCTCATTATACATTGTTTCTTTTTCACACACGAAACCCAAGCTTAAGAAATCCCAAGGTTTTTCATATTAGAATGAGTCATACATGAAATTCTGTTGAAATCTTTAGACTTGCAAGAAATGAATTACTGTGTGATAAATCAAATCAGCACAAGGCAGACACTCAGGGAAACCCATATTCTCTATTAAAAAAAATTAGAAATTGTCAGCATCAGGATAGCATATCAGTTTTCTTTGCACATAATCCTACTAGAATATCCCAAACAGCATCATCACCTGCTGAATACATTCACTTACCAAGAGTACCTTACATGCTGAAGCAATGCATTCCCCATAAGCACAGAAACCTGGATTCAACATAACATTTAAATGAGAATCATAGCAAGAAACAAAAAGTTATTCAAATGTAAGAGAATTTAATTTACAGCCTAGCTTTTGTACATCCATGTTGCAGACTTGCTACTCAATCATACTTTGCTTATGGTGGCAAAGTATCCAGCAAAATTGGGTATTGTACCATACAATTAAACATGCTTTGCATAAATTCTTCCACACAAATACTATCAGTGAATGACAAGACAAGAACACAGTACCGGTACAGCTGAAAAGTAGCTGTTTATTCATCAGTTCGGCCTCTCTCAACACTTGTAGTAAGCTCATGATCATGTTGATGATTCCCTTTATTTCCTGAGCTCTGGTTTATTAGTACAATAGAAAATAAGGAGTGTATCTTTGAGAGTGAAAGTACAAAACTTAAGAGTCCGTCCTAGTTATTTATTCCTTTGGGGATGTTTTCATCATCCACACATCCTTTCAAACAAAACCAAAATATGAGTATCAGAAGATGCAAGCAATAGCATTCTTACAATAAAACACAATACTCAAACACACCAAGCACTCATATGCGCTAGATGTGGCAAACAGGAAGGCCACTACAACTTCAACTGTTAACTCAGTCTTGCTCAGAACACAATTGTAGATATGTTGGATTTTGTTAGCTTAAGGTCTCAATTGGTTTTTTTATTTATATAAACACATATAACTGGATAATGTGCTTTACCTTCAACACCAGCCCCAGYGAAAATTTAATGGTTTATTAAAACAAAAATATGTATATTATTGTTGTGCAAACACCCCCTAAATGTGAATTGTGAACCTCATGCATGAGCATACATGAGTCTAACGACAGCTCTTCCAAAGAGCAGAAATACACACATGCTCATACTCAAGAATTATATGAATTTCATGTTGCTATTAGAGAAAATAATAAAAACATACAGTGGTAAAAAACTTATGTGGAAAGAGAAACAAAAATGGGAATTTGGGAGAAAGAACAAACAGTACATATCTATTCATCCCATTCCACCTTACTACAGTACAAGGGATGAGTGTGAAATATAGAAATTGATTCTCTCTTGCCCTTAACTCTACAACACAATACTAAATGGCTAACTGAAGAGCATAGTGAAGGCCACAGAGGAAAAACACAGAAGGATCCAGATATATGGACTGAAACTTCCTTCTGTATGAACCTAAAAATGGTTTCATTTCTTCCATATCTTCCACCGGCCAAGATTAGTTTTTCCATGAAAGCTCTTTGAGAGTTTACGCAGCCAAAATATTTAAGAAACAGATTTTTTGGTGTCCAAGAATTGTTCTTTTGACAGCCAATATGGTAACAAAACCCCCTAAGCAGTACTAGCATTATAAGACACCTAAAATAATGAAGGTTTTTGAAGTTAATACTCAAGTCTATCAAAACAGACTGCAAGATATTCAAAAAAAACAATTTAGCTTAGAGACACTGGCCCCTCCTGAAAGACAGAAGCTTCTTGACGGGGTGAGTCAGAGCAAGAATTTAACTCCAGTGTTTCAACCAGAGCTCTCCTGAGAGAGCCTCCATTTCCATCTGCTATAGAGTGCTTGGGGAAATAGCCTTCCCAGGCTAAAGTTAACCAAGTTACTACCACCAGTATTTCAGTCATTTTGCAATTAGTATCAAACATAACAAGCAGGAAAAAATTTTCTGTGTTTTTGCAATCATTAAGACCTTCTGCACAGGAGTCCTGCACGTTAGCCAGCCTTGGTGGACAGTGCTTCCACGAAGTCCAACAGATCCCACCAGTAAGCACAGGAAATTATACAACCATTACCTCAGAGCTAACATACAGGCATCTTCGTACTACAAAAATATTTCTAGAAAGTGTTATAACAGGTTGCAAAATAATAAAATATAGTGAATACAAACTTGTTTTAACTTCTGATCCAGCAACAGAAGGGAACTGACTGCATGCCTCCAAGGTTGCTTACAGATTCAGCAATTCAGTAAAGCATAAAAGATTAAAATCAGTTTTACTGCTAGTGAGAAAGCTACAGGCAGAAGCTATAAACTGACCAGACACTTTGCCTGTCACTTACAGGATCCAGCTGCCAGCTATTTTCAGGGAAGTTACCTCATTAGCCACCACAAAGTAAACAGACATCTTCATTTTTCTAGCCCAGAAAATGATAAATTAGCATTTGAAACAAGTTGCTAAAAAGCTACTCAATCACAGCAGTTTTTATTATAAAAAAAGGCTGTGTTAAGGTCATCATCCTGTTAATACAAAATATAACCTGGCCTCAGCAATTCCACCACCACAGGGACGGAACAGATCCCTAGATCTATGCTAAGTCAGCCACACAGGAGGACAAATGACCGCTATGTCTCAAGCTACAAGATCTCTGTTACCAAACTAAGCTGTTTCAAACCAATAAAAAATCAGAACTGTCAGGAATCCCATGTCATCAGAAGGAGAGCAAATTATCTCAGGCATTTCCAGATATTAAGACAACATGACCATAAGATAATACATAACTGAAGTTTATTACACAAGAACATACTACCCTGCAGACTGCAGTATTCAATACAATTGATGCATTTTATACTTCTCCTTGAGGAGCAAAGATAGATGGAACATGCACTTTTAATTAATCTGATTTAAATTCATAGTGTTCATTTGCCTTAACAAGCAACTTTAAATCCTGAAACCATCATCTTGCTCAATACTCCCTAAGCCTCTTTATTAAAAGTCTAATCAGGTGCAATTTAGTCTCTGAATCAGGCTCTAATATAATAAACTTAAACAAAATAAGTACATTACATAATTAGTCCCTTGCAGAAATTACCCCTCACCCTACAACTGTTTTCTAGTTTACCATTAGCTTTTGTACATCCCAAGTAAGGATAATCTTTAAGTAAAAAGAAGCAATGTAATCTTTTTTTTTTTTTTTAAATCTACTATATAAAACAATGTGAACTTAGGGAAAAAAAAAAAAGAAAAAGCCAAAAACAGTATTGTTTTCTTTGCAAACCCCCATGACTGCAGGACACAAGATGAGCTAGAAGGTGATGATAAAAAAATCCAGAATTTCTGTTATGTCACCTCATCCTCAGTTAGCCACCCTTTCCAATAGGAAAACCAAAAAGAGCCTCAGCTATTTTAAAACAAAAGTCATACAAATTAACACACCATAAAAAGGAAATATTTTCCTGCCAATTCGATGTGTTGAAACGTTTTCAAACATGGGTTCAATGAACTCCTTGGGTGGAGAGGAGGAGGGGAGAAAGTGACAACATGGATGTCTGCAGTTAGATTTGTTTAAGCTGCCATGGAAATGCAGTTAAAGGTGGCAGTTTCACATTACTTTTCAGCGGGCACAAAACAAGGCTGATCCCAAAGTGGCAGTCCCGGACTCCAGCCAGATCAAGTCCCTGATCGAATGGACAKGACGGTTTCACGAGCATTACTGTCACCACAAGGAGAGCCAAACGCCCCTTTTGGCGGTAACCTATTTAAATTCCCTTAACCTGAGCATGAAACTTTACCAGAAGCAACTCTGAATTTCAGGAAGAGATGCTGTGCTGGCCCGCTCTGCTCCCCCTCTGCCTATACCTTAAGCAGCCCTCACCCTAAGGAAACCCATCTCACCAGATTGCACACAGCCTTGGTGAATACCACCCCTCCCCTCCAAAAGYGTTAAAGGAGTTAGCAGTACCGCTACTGGTATTATATTTAACTCACAGTCTGGAAGAGTAGAATAAATGCTTCTGAATCACTAAAAACCTGGTCTTTATTTAAATCCTCATACCCAACCAGGGCAAGCGATTCAACACTGATCTGATCTTGCATGCAAAGGAAAGAATCGGAAGAGACATTTAGTGAGAACACACAGCTGAAAGCGGACAGAGCAGCACCTAATCAGCTGGAAATACAGCTGGTGTCACCCTATGAGTTCAGCTAGGCCACTGCCAACTTCACAAGTTTAGCTGCCTAGTAATCTTCTAACACAGGCAAAAAGCTCAAGAAGTACAGCAAATCAGAATTACAACCACCACAAAAACAGAACAGTACCAGATAAAAGTAATGAAACAAAGGATGAACTTCAAGAGTCACATTCTTTTAAACAATGAGGGTAGATATTTTCCTCACTTTTAACAAGATGTTAAGCAAAGACCCGAGAAGCCTGAAGTCTGAAACAAAGACAAGAAAAGTCTGAAGAGTGACTTTCAAGAAATTAGGAAAAAGCTGCATGCACAGCACTACTACTTTTCCTGGAAGTTTTACTTGATTTACAATCAGCARCTGCTCACACTTGGTTTAGAGTCAAAACGACCCCCTTCCATTTCACGTATGCTCCTAGCAGTAAAGTTTAACATTTTACATGTAAAAACAGTTTTGTTACCTTTACTGAAATCTGTACAACACTCTCACAAAGCCTAAAGAAGCTCAATTAGTGCAGTAAACAGGTATTCATAATATTGTTTACAAGTCTACCTTGGGTACAATGCAAAAATTCAATACTACTTCAAAATATAAATCACTTTTCACTTCACTATTTTTATTAATTAAACAGATTATATTGGCTTGTGAGCTAACCTACATTTTTACATACGGACTGGAAAAAAGTTTTTAACATTATGGAACATTGTTGGACAGAAATTTGGACACAGCTGGGTTGGGGGCGTGGTTTGTTTTTTACTTAAAATAAACTTTGGGATGACAAAGTCTTTCAAATTAGACCATAAATTTTGAGGCAGTTTGGCCTTGCTATTTTTTTCTTTTTACTGTTTAAAAAATTTTAACCAAAAAGCATACAATCTTCAGGCTACTCTACATTCCACGTTATATTCAGTGCTTAAAAATGGTGAAAAACCTACACGCAGCACGCTGCAACAGAAAAAAGACTTCTGGTCTATGAGGCTTTTTATTTCTGTAATAATCCAGGAAAACTGTATTTTTGCCTATTTAAGGATTTATCACCAACAAACAATTCTGACAGAATGAAAATACAATAATTCCCCCTATATACTAATGATAAAATGACTAGAACTAAATGGTATCCCATAATAATTTTACACATATGAAGTGTTCTGGGTTTTTTAGTGGTATTATAAAAGTGATGCATTGACCATAACATTTACTGTTTACAATCTGCAGTAAGCTATACCTTTCTCAAGGGATATTAAATAATCAAGAAAATGTTATTCACACTATGTATTTGAAAGAGTAGATTGGTGTGCCAATTACTGATTCTTTCCTATGGTGTAAAGGATATTCGTCAATCTAGAAAGCAGAGGAAAAGAGAAGAAAGAAGACTGGAGATTTATTTTCTTCCCAATTGAAAAGAAGGTTACATGTTCATTTATTGAAGAAATTTCCTTTAGTCCAACAAAGCCTAAAGAGTGAAAAAATATGTTTGCTATGAGTCTGTGCTGAAAACACTTCATTTCAGAGAAAGAAAAATGAAAGCTCTGAAGAATCACACAGGGACTCAGAGGACTACAGACAGACAGATCCAGCAGTGGTCAGATCACAATTTTGTTTCCAGAGTATCCATTAAAGATGAATATTTTAATGATAGCGTTTGTTTAAAGTATTCTTTATTATTATTGCTTATATACTACTTTCTACTCAAAGATCCCAATGATCTATGCAGGCTATAATGAACTAACCGTAATACCTCTAGAAATGCTACATTATTCCTTTTACAGATAAGTAGAAGCAAATATGAAAAATTAAAGGACTTGCCCCGATCACAGAGCCAAAAGCACAGCTGTGAATATAATCCAGATACCCCAGCTTCCAGTGACCTGTTTACCACTAAACATTAGCCTTTCTAAAGTGAGATTCAACCTTTTCTCACATTTCACCCTCTTTCTAAAAAGTCTGGCGAAGCTTACACTGAGGATGTTCACCTCACGTGGCTGACTCTCTTGGGAAAACAAAAAAAACCCAACAGCCTTACTGCATGTACTACAGAACACCAAGATCTCTAGTTGTAAGGGTCAGCTACCAGCCTCAGCCCACCCAGGACCTGTGCAAAGACAGCAATAGCTCACAGATTAAAAGCTGCTGGCCAGACACAGATGAGGTAGGAGGTATTAGGGTAGCACACCATCCCAAAAACAAGGATATCTGATGCAGTCCTGATTCATAGCAGGCACATGAGCTGCCATCATCACATCCAAACAGGAGGAAGAAATGGATAGGATCATCAGAGAAATGCATACTGCCCCTACAGCTGCTCCTCCACACGTCCTGCCTCACACAGACATTTATCTTTAAGCCTTCTTCTTTAAGGCTCTCAGTACATGCTATGCACTGAAACAGCCTAGTGACCCAAAACTTGGCAAAAGGTTAAAAACACAGATCAGTATCCCTGTTACATAAAGGCTTTCAACATTATGGCAATTATGTCCTGTGCCATCTAACCTCTACTTTAAGAAACTCTTAACTGTCCAAAGAAGATTTCAAGGGCTAGCAAAGTGCATAGACAGGAAGGCAGACCAGAAACAAAGGAAAACACTGATGACAAAGTGCCACCAGTCAAAAAGATTAGAGAAAACAGATATAGATTGGACATGACAGCAAGTAGTCATAATTTGATTGTCACCACTTGTAAAATATAACCTCAAAACCAAATGAGTAGGAACTTGAGAAATGCAAAACATGCAATTAACCAATTTTACAGCACAGTTTTCAAATGTTCCCCAAAATAGAAAAACCTAAGAGTTTGAGTACTTAACAGATGTGCACTCACAACGCACTCACAATCTGAAAGATTAGAGTTGACCAACCTATCAATCACTTAAAATGTTTTCAAAAACTACCAAAGGGCATATTTTAGATACCCTTGCTTTACATCCTTTGCCTGAACACCCAATAGGAAACCTATGTTAGTTTATAAGCATGGGTAAAAATACAAAGATTTGAAACATGTATCTAGCATTGAAAAATCAAGACTGTTTCCTAAACAGCTATGCTAACTCAGAACATAGATCACAGACCCACAACTAAAGATTAATCACATTTACAGTCAAACATACAACAAATTTATGAAATTAAGAAATAACAGATTCAAAATTGACATCATTTAAAAAATCATACCATAAAACATGTTCAGGTACAATTTGTGCATTGCTATAGGTTTACTGAAACTTGTCAACAGGAAGTGAATTCTTCATATAATATAAAGGCCAAGGCCATCAGAAATACATTTGCAGCAAAGCCTTTGGAAGTACCAGTGAAGCCAAATAAGAACATTAGAAACAAAGGCAAAGGATTCAGTTTTTATCCGAGTAAATACTTTTGTTTCAACCATGACACATCAGGTTAGTACAATGCTTTGAAACACATATGAAGTAAAACAACAACAAATATATATATATGGATTCAGTCCTGCTGACCCTGTGCACCTTTCTGTTCCTACTGGTGTTCCACAAGCAACATGCTTACAGAACTAAGTCCCCAAGCAGCCCATGTGCATCACATAGAGCATCATAGCTCTATACCAAACCTCCATCCATCTCCCAAAATACTGTTTTTAAACTTAACTCATAAATAATCCAGCAACTCCTATATCTTTAACAGATGGTTTAAAACCAACAGTGAAGTCCAATACTAACGTTGTGGGTCTCTATGATAAAACTTCTATAACTCTAATAGAAGCTTAAGAGCCTAAATATATTGCACTTGGGTTCTCCTATTCACTGCATTCCATCCACCAATCTTAAAAACGAATCCAAAGGTGGAAACACATTTTTTAACTTTTCTAAGCTTATCATAATACTGCAGCCTATATTTACAAACAATTCAAGAAAACCCCCTCCATTAGCATTTTCTAAAGTCAGTTATTTCCCACTTTTATTAACAAGTTGACTTGTTTCTTCCAGAAGTCTACCAAAATCCAATATCTAAATCCCAAAAAGAACATTTATTTTAAAAGTTATATTTATCTCCCATACTCCTTTTGTTCAAATCAAGGCTACCAGATTTACATGGAGCTTGAAAAACAAATCTTATTTTTATACCATTGCACCATTATTGTAGAGTTGCCAAGGTGCACTACATAGTTGCAATTTTTATTCTTTAAAAGAAAAGCAGAGCATTGGTTCTGAACAAATGTTAGGTTTTGTTTTACACCTGTTCAAAAATGCTGTGCATATTAAACTTGGGTTCTATTAACCCTGTTATATTTTCAGTTATAGTAAACATTGTTCTATCAAAAAAAAACAAAAAACCCAAACCAACAGCCCAATGCCTTTGGAAAATTTCACTTTTCAAAGAATTTTGTTAAGCCTCAGGCATTTTATTGTTAAAAAAATACGCTGCCAAACAGTTCTTGTTTTACAATCAAGGAAAACACTTCCTGACAATCCCAACTTCTGCTTATTGGCAAGAATGCAAATCTTCCATCAGTTTGCCTTAAAAATGAGTGGGTTATCTGCTTACCAACTTAAAAAAAACCCTCAACAACACACAAAAACTAACTCACAACTACCCAACCGTATATGCCAAAACAGGAGGTGTTTTCTAAAGCTCCTACTAACAAAACGCACACTTCAGAGGAGCAGCGTTTTGAGCTTCTGAGTCGATTCGTTTCTCCAGTTTTTCTCACAGAATGGTTTCCTCACAGTATAGCCCTTAATATTGGAAAAAAGCGGAGCTGCTAGCGAGCCAGCTGTGACTTCTATGTAGGGAGGAGAGCTCTTCGCAGGTCACACGAGGAAGCTCATTCGTCCCCCTTGGCGCCAGGCTGAGGCAGCGCCTGAACGGAAGGGGCCGGCCGAGGCCGCCGGGGCCCGGGGAGGAGGGCGCCGGCAGCGGGAGCTCGGCGCGGCGCGGGGCAGGCCTCCCGCAGGACGTGTCACGCCTGCCACCGGCTTCACGCCGGCGCAGAGCGGCGCCGCGGCTCCCGCCAACACAAGCCTCCCGGCGCCCCYGGCGCGGCGCTTACCGGGCGGTGTCGAGCAGCGGGTGCTTGGTGCCCACCAGCTTGCGGACCTGCATGGCGATGTTGCTCAGCTCGTCGCTCAGCAGGCACCGCAGGCTCATGAAGGACGTCGGGTAGCCCACGATCTTTTCGGCCTCCGAC
>NW_020451115.1:232622-250107 GCF_003343035.1 Apteryx rowi | reverse complement strand
GGCGGAACGGGCTCATTGCGCCCTGGGGGCAGCCATCTTAGGCGTCGCAAAGCGCGCCGAGCCGTAAAGCGAGGGCGGCGGGGTTCCCCCTTCCCCCCCTTCCGCGCCCGAACGGCTGCGGCGGTTGGGCCGGGCAGAGGCAGCGGTGGCGGCAGGGCGGTTGGGAGCGCGGCTGTGGYGGGGGGCGCCCGCTTCGCCCCGCCGGGGGGTCCCGTCAGCAGGGCCGGTGCGCCCCCGCGGGAAGGGAGCTCCCTGCGGTTCAGTGCTGCCTGCAGATGCCCACGGGTAGCAGAATGCGGGTCCCCGCACCAGGCAGGTGGCGTGCGTAGGCTTCATCTACATAGTCCCGTTCTCTGGTGTCAGAGTCGCAGCGCTGTGGACAAGTTGTTTTTTTTTTCTTCTACCATAGTTGTCTGGGATAAGGTGCCGCCAGGCCTCATTTACTGCGTGCTCTCCTTTCCTTGCCRGCTTGTCCTACGGTGCTCCTCCATGATGCAGCTACAGGCTTTAAGAACGGCCTCCCTGTGAGCTAAAGAAGTACTTTCAACTGAATAATGATGTTAAAAGTGGCAACTAATTTTGAGTGCCCAATTTGTCTGTATCCTGCTACTCCCTAGTGTAGTCAACTGTATTTCATGTAGCCCCTTACTTATTCTGAGCACAGCCATCACTGTCTCCTCTCTGCAGCTGCATGTGCCCAAAACTTTTGTGAATTCAGAGAATAGATTTTCTGAACCCAGTAAAAGAGGAACTTCCACTGGCCGTCTTCAGAAATTTGACTTAAGTGATTTGTTCAATTCCCCATCAGAATTTTGTTCAGCTATCTTAGCAAGAATATCATCATCCTGTCTTTACAATCACTTATTCCTCCTAAAAACTTGCAAGCTTCACTGCAAAAAATGAGGCAGGGTTCTAACAAGAAAAAAAAAAGTCTCATTGACTTGAAAAATGAGGGCATTGTGTTTATCTTTATAAATACAAGACACATCTCACTTTCTTTTGTTTGCATTATCCCACCTGATTAAAAAGAGTTACACTGAAGGATACCGTCAAAGAAGGTGCAAACAGAAAACAATTCAATCRCCAAAAACATGAAATGCAGTGCAAGAGAACACCAATAGCTCTTGAAGTTATGGAGGGAAGCTGTTAATAAGGAATATTCTTACCTGTCTCTAGTAACAATAACAAGGCGTTTATTGTTCCTACACCTGAAGTAAAACTCAAAATGGATGCCAAAACTGTAACAGTTATTACCCTAAGGAAAGGGTGTTTGAGTATGGAGTCAACAGCTGGACATGCTGGTGGCATCTAGTCAGCAGCCTTTCCCAAACTAGAGAGGGAAGAAACTGGGATGAAGAGAACCTGCAAACACTGAAAAGATTATAAAACAGTTAAGCTCCTGCTGTGATATCTTTGCTTTCTGTGCTACGTATCTCTGGGAGAATAAATAAAGTTTTGCTTTGAAGGAGCTGCTACTGAGTCATTTTAGTCAGCTACTGTCACAGAACAAACTGTTGGTAAATAGGGAGTTTCAGCTTAGAAATGCAGTCTAAAAATGATAGAATGCAACGGCATGTTTCTCTGCAGAGAGACTAAGTTAATGAAAATTGCCAGAGGGATGCAGTTAAGAGGAACTGCCAAGGTACCTCATCCTGCAAAGGTGACAAGTTCCATGATTCATTTCTTGAGCCATATCTATTCTTGCACTTAATGTGGTAAGCGTTCTGTGAAAAAACTAACATGATTATGCAATTAAAGTCTGCTTAAAGTAATAATACATGTAAACAGAGTGAGGAGGATTACAGTTCTATGGGCAGCAAACCTACTATTTCCTAAYGTGTGAAACTTCAGCTTTTCAAAATCACTGTTCTTTTTAAGTTCTTGTTATTTTCTAAGAAACTGAACACCTCTGCCCCCTTTCAGAATTCCTTTATGTAGAATTCTACTAAGTGCAAATGGTTTAAAAGTAGGGCAAAAACCTAAATCGCCACATGCAGCACAATTTGCCACAGGATTCACCAGTAGCAGCAGTAGGCTGGCATCTCTTAAAAATGACAATCACTAGAGAAATAAAGCATACATTTTGTCAGTGAGTTTCACAGCTTCTTTCTTTCTCTCTCTTTTTTTTTTTTGACAACAGAATAATGTGGACATTCTTGGCTTTGAGAGGATTATACTTAAGTAGCCTCTGTCTCTCACTCTTAGCCCAGCCCCTTCTTCCCTTTCCCTTCACTTAACAACTTAAGAGTCTAGGCTATTTTTGACTTCTGGTCTAGGTTGATAGTTTCTTTCCCCTAGCCTCTTCATTTCTTTGCTCCAGTCCCACACACCTTCCCTACTGGATATTGTTTTTTGTTCTAGCTAGAGCCCCCTCATCTTTTTCTTGTTAAGTTCCAGTGATCTCGTCTCTCTGCATCCTAATCATGGACTCTTCTTTTTATACACCTTTATGAGTGGGACTGTGGGGGCAACAGAAGCACCCTTTCTCAGTTCTTGTGCTCAATTCCACAAAGACCTCTGTTGCTAGGAAAAGCCATTGCAGGAAAGTCTTGCCCATCCCCAGTAAACTTACAGCAGATGCTCATTACAGTTGGATTTTTCTGACAGTAGAATGTGAAAACACCATTCTGGCCAGGGGTGGGTGTTTACATTTTTAAATGGAAACAGTCTGAGACACTCCCCACCCCTCCCTAGTCTCAGTGCAAATCCTTTGCCAAATTTGAATTTTAGAACATGGAGATACTAGGGTTTCTCAGACATGCTGTTCAACAATATTGTTTAACACAAGCAAGATAATGTATTTTTCCCCAATTGCATTCTGCAAATTGACTCAACTATTTTAAAAATCAGCTTCAGGCTGAGACACCAATCATAGAAAAATGAATCACAAATTAGTTAAAAATTGACAAGGTCATAAGGCATCAAAAGCCAGAATCTTATACTGGGTAATGATGGACAAATTTACTGCTTTCTGCTACTTGCACTGCCTATAATTTAGAGTTGCTCAGTACCTCTCTCCAAAAACACATCAGAAGCAAAAGTATGATGTGCTTACTGTATTTTAAGTTGTGGACAAAACAGCATGCATTTTTTTTTTCTTCTTGGCTCATTTCCCCTCAGATTCAACAGAAAAACCCACGCTATTTCAAGAGCTCCAGTGACTATACAATAGATGTGTCTATTTCTTTTGAGTCTTAAGTAGAGAAGAAAAATGGTGCTTTTTTCCCTCTATCGATTGACATTGTTAAGCCTCCCAGGAGGAGAAAGAAGCCACTGCGGGGGGCCAGTATCAAAGCTGAAGAACAAAGATGAAAGGTGAAGAGACATTTCTGTTTACAGCAGCATGCTCTGGACTAATATACCAGAGAATACATCAAAGCCACCACTAATGCCAAGTCTGGATATCTTTTCTAACAAATGGAATGAGGAAATATTTTACGGACTTCCACCTCAAGTAACACTTTTGCAAGGCACTCTCATTTGACTGAGGAACATCTGACGTTTCTGTCTTTCATAGTTAATATAGCCTTATCTAGATGTTGCTTTTTTAATAAGTTAAATCTTTGGCTGTATGCTAAAACTCTTTACAAAAAGAAAGCTAACAGCAATATGTGTGTCTGTTCCTTCTGAAGCTATCCAAGTAGTTCACACACACACATATGTGCAGAGAATTGATTTAGTTTGTAACATCCTGGGGAAGTAGACAGTTGCGATCATTTCCATTTTGCAAGTCAGGAGGTTTAACAGAGAGGTTATGTGATTTGTCCAAGGTTTTGCAAAACCCCTAAGGCAAACTGAGGAAAGAATTCACTTCTCTTGACCTCCAGTTCTGTTCCTTGTCTACAAGGCTGCCTGCTTTCCTACTAGCCTACAGACTACAGCATGGGATGAAGGCCTTATTGATTCTAGAGCTGGATGTTGAAACAACAGCATCACAGCAGTAGTGAAGTTTCATTATTATCAGCTTTGGATCAGATTCTATTTAGATGGCACTCATTTAACTTCAGTTGATTTTAGTGCGAGTCATGTCCCCTGGACAAAACTTGACACTAAAAGGTATTAACTTTTAAGCCTAAATGTACATACACAGATACCAATATCAGAACATGAGTTGTTGCTGGTTAATAAATGATAATAAATGCATAATTATTTCAATTGTATTTAACAAATAAATAAATAAAGCAGAGATATAAAGATCCATTGCATGGTGTATATTATCATTTTCACCTTGCACACAAAACACAGTGCTATAGTACCTAGTGAGTGCATAGCACAGATCAGAAGCCAGAGCTGCTGGTAGCTCTCCCCAGCACTGCTCAGGCAATGGGACGTGCCCCTCCTGTGCTACATGCTCTCAGAACGCAGCTCCATTCTCACCAGCTCACCAGCTAGCGTTGCAAAGAAAACAAAATCAATTGAAATCCCTCCATTTCAGCAAGCCAAGTAGGAACAGAAACAGATGAATGTGCGGCTGATAACTCCCCTCCCTCCTAGAGTCACTATTTTTTTGCCTCTCAACCCAATTTCAATTGTAAGACAGCTTCTTAGGCTGCCTCCTCTGACTGGCAGTGATTCCCCATGGGTGAATTTGGAGAGGTTTCRAGGGTCCCTTAAAACAGCAATGTTTTAGAGCTCAGTAATCTACAGAAGGAGGAGGAAGACAAGTACTGTGCTGGTTGTGGTCACAGGCAATCGAAGCTGACATGGGATCCATCATCCAGTACAATACCAGCCTTTAAACATTCTGTTTTTCCCGTTCCCCCATACCTACTCCATCATTAACTTCCCCATGAAGCCTCAGCTGATTAGCCCCAGCTCTGCAACTTAGCAACCTATTAGCTATTCATGTTTAGTTGCATTCTAGTAGCAGTGGGAAACTCCGTTCAGACACGTTTCAAAACTGTGACAAAGGAGATGTCCCTTGTCTAAGCAGTTCACGGTCTAGGTAAGAGTGAAATGCAGCAAACAATATATGATAGCCAAACTGAACAGAGGCTTATGCACATGCCCCCTGTTTACCGCTCTCCCCACAAATCTATAGATTTTATGTAGATTTTTTTTTCAGTGAGTTCCATCCCAGCATCCTTTAAAATCATAGAAGATGGTGAGATCTGTGATAGTCCAGCAGAAAAAAAAGGATTTTGGATCTTAGGTGAAAAATAGATTGAAAAGCTCTCCCTAAAGCATTCCACAATTATTGGGATGTGATACCACTGAGTAATTAAGGTCCTAGTCTAGTAGGAAAAAAGGAAAACATGCAGAACATATGAATTTTCTACGGATTTAAATAAATGTAAGCATTTCTCACTTAAAATGCTTATTTCTCAGGGACTAAATGTATGTAATTTATGAAGTGTTATTTATATTTTGCTGCTTGCTATTCACATACATAACCAAAGCATAGATAGAATATTAAATGTTCTTTTTACTAGTAATGATCAGTTTGAAGGGGGGGAAACCTGTACACCTCCTTCTGTCTTTCTCAATTTTTAAACTTACATGGGAAGCTATGTATTCTCTGCTAAGGCTGGCTGGACTTTTCCTCTACAGTAAACTTTGCAGAAGTCACTGGTGGTTTTGTTATCATCACCTTGGTTTCTGTGCCTTTCTATTTATGACTCCCCCTTGAAGTCTGCCTGAAAGATCCAGTTCTTGAAAAACCCACTACCCACTTCCTGAACAGYGCAGAACAGGAATGCTTAACACCAGAGACATGGCACTAGCTTTCTGTTTACTGATGAACTTTAAAGCTCTGAATGCTCAAGGAAATGGTTATCTAAGAGGATATCCTCTCACTCTGTGCCCACTCACTGCATAAAATCAGCTGGATAGTAATGCCTTTCAGGGAACCAAGTCTGAATATATGAAAGTCAGCCTAGATGATAAAGAAAATGGTTTTAAAAATTGAGTTAGATAACCCAAGTTAAACAAAATCATTTGAATCAGTCCTTGTAATTCCGCATCTGAACAAAGTAATACATTTTAAACAGCACCAACTAAATGGCTTCGGGGAATTATAACAACATAGATTAAGATATCATTTATCTGCGCTATACTCATCCACACTATATGGCCTATACATTTTCCCCTGATGTAAGGAAACCCTTCTGTTCAATAATAGGTGTTTTTCAGTTGGATTCCCTCTGCTTTTGAATTTGCCCCTTTGTCAAGGGGCACTGGAGACAAAGAATGATGACCCTCAGTGTACAATGAGAGACACATTTATCTTTACCTAGCCTTGACTCACTGCATCGCTTCTTGTTTTAACCCCTGTAATTGAAATGCCTGGTTGCCACTTCAGTACAGGCTCTAAAATGATTAAAATAATAACAATGTAGCAATCATTGCTATTCCTGCTGTACAAGAGAAAGAACAATTGATTCAGGCCAGTACAGTTAAGTAAGCTATAGAAGGGAAATAAATCATAAGCTACTAATGCAAAATAGAATAAAAGAATATTGGGTCAGATGAAAGGAGCATCTAAGATAGTATCCCTGTGATAACAGCCAGAATGAAATGTTTAAGGGAAGAGAATGAGGAATCGAGCAAGTACAGAGAAGCATTTCCTGTGGCAGGCCCTCCCAGATTCCAGCTGACTGCACTTCAGACACTTCTTGAGCCAGATGTTCTATCAAGTCTACTGTGTTTAATAAACCAAACTGGATGTATTTTCCAGAGCTTTGTGTAAGTTCTTCTTTGAATCTGTTTACACTTTTGCTCCCACAAACATCCTGTGGACATGCGTTCCACAGTTTCATTATGCATTTTGTGGAAGAAAACACTTCATTATGTTTATTTTAAGCCTGCTGACTAATAGTTTGCATTCAAAACCAATGAGGCATGCCCAAGCTAGACTAAAAGAAGGTTTGAACAATATCTCCTTCCATCCCTTTCTTTTTTAATTCCTCCCCATCTTGCTCACTTTTTCTATCTCTCATTTCCTCTTTCTTATATCCTCATAGTATCTCTGGAGGGCTTTATAATTACACCTGAATTACAAATGCATACTTGTTACATTCCAAAATTTAAATGACCAAAAATGTGGCAGTCCTTCAGAGAAGCACTATTCTAGAATGATGCCACCAACTTGTAAGTTTAGTCTTAAACTTTGGCACCTCAGTTCTTTTCTGAGCTTCCGAGTGACAGTGACCTGGTTTTCTGAGGTGCTTAGCACCCACAGCTTCCCAGGGGGAGCTGGAGGCACTCAGCGTGCACATGAGAACGCTTTTATGCAAAGTGTCTGCCTGACTCTGGGCACTCAAGTATTAAATTGTTATTCTGGAGTCATCTTTACAGAGTAGTAACACAGGAAATAGTCAGCCCTGGAGTGAAATTAAGGATCTTAAGACTGGCTGTGCAACCCTTACTTGCAGTGATGTAAGGTAAGCAGTCCTCTTGAATTAAATATTACTAAATGTGAGGAAAGATCAGTCTTCTCATTACTTCTTCAGGATCAATGGTAAATGCTAGAGAGCACAATCATTCTACAGACTTTGGGTAGCATAAATGTATAGACCACTGCCATATCAGGAGTCCTTCTTGGACACCTCATTTTCATATTTATGTCTGTTTTCTCAACAAAACACACCTAAAACCTTAACTTACACTTTCACCTCCACAATCMTCCAATAAACTGTTCATCTGTCCTATAATTTTYCCTTCTTTCTTTGTTCCTCTCTCACTTTTGGAATTTGCTCAGACCTATTCTCTAGCCAAATTTCTCTTTTTTCCTTCAATACACTCCACTTTATATGTCTTTTTGCTTTCTCACCACCTTTCTATGTGTCAGCCTTGTTCCATTTCTTCTCCCCAATGGCATTCAGAACTCCTGCCACTTTCATACACTCTCACCATTTTAAGCCGCTTTCCCACATGCTCTCTTTCACGGAACACCTTCCTTCTACTTATTTCCGAAGCACAGATGCTTGCTCACTTTCCATGATGGCAACAACAGCTCTAAAAGAAACATATCATTTCCCCTCCTGCAATTCATGCACAAATGCCTGGCATGTGCTTCCTGGAGAAAGCCTTTCAACTTTGAATTTCCTTGCCTTTGTGGAATCTGTGAAAAAGTCTGATAAATTGCAGCTTTGGCAGTTATTTCAGATAACCTTATTTGCAGCCAACTGAGGCAAAATCTGTCAGTGGTGCCATCCCTATATTCTTTCAAAGGTCACTGGTGTTTCATGGGTGAGCTCAAAGTCAAGCTGATTAAAAGGGAGGCTCACATGCCACTTTCTTCCAAGAAGGTCACAATACATGTTCTAATGGTGATGGCACTATTCTACAAAGTATCAGAGCTGCGTTCTCATTCAGGCTGTGAGGTTCTTCAAGTACACGAGCTTTTGGCACTTTATCTCTCTGCAGCTATAATTTCTTATCCGCAAAACCAACTGATAGTCGCAATATCAGTTAACAACACAGGTCCAGACAAGGAGGCTCCAATTAATCATGTGCACAGCTAAGTTTTGAAGAATTTAATTGTCACACAATTGTAATATGCAAGAGGCAATTTCTCAGATTGCCCTGAAAGGTGGAAGGCAGTGATACAGAGCCTTGGCAGTTGACTTACTGCTTGAGCTTTCAGGAATGATGGTGCATCTGGGGACCGCTAGTGATATTCTAGACAAAGTTCAAACCACAGCATGGCAGGGGTTGGCATGAACATCCATAGTAGGAGCAGGATTTCAATCCATGCTAATCAAGATATACATGGAGTTCCTGACCCTTTACTCCCAGGAGTTCRCCAAAGCTGGAATCACCCAAGCTAGCTGGGAATGGAATTTGTACGTAACCGTCTCCCATTAGCATCCTCCTGTGATCTGAAAGGGAGCAGTAAGGACAAGTTAATTCTGCTTTATGTAATTGTACTGTGAAAAGAAATTAATAAGTGCATGTGACTTCAAGAAGCTTGGATGGAGATGGATACATATATGGGTCCTGTTCAAATGAAAAAAATCTTATCTGTGTAGAGAAGGATTCTCTTTGAGCAAAATACTACTTTTGGCTATGGCAGTAAGATATAGATTGTTGTCATTAATGTTACATGCGTGATTTAATTATGAAAAGCAACACAGTTCAAGAACACAAAATCTTTCAGATAATAGTTATACTAATTGTTTAAAAAGAATTATTAAACAAATTGAATAAATTACTGAAGAAATGTATTGACAAGAATCTCATGAAATTCAACAAAGAAAAATGCAGAGTTCTGCGCCTGGGGAAGAATAAGCCCATGCACCAGGACAGAAGGGGGACCAACTGGCTGGAAACTAGCTTTGCAGAAAAGAACCTGGGGGTCCTGGTGGACAACACATTGACCATGAGCCAACAACACACCCTTGCAGCAAAGAAGGCCAACAGCCTTCTGGGCTGCATCAAGAAGAGCATTGCCAGCAGGTCAAGGGAGATGATCCTTCCCCTTTGCTTAGCACTGGTGAGGTCACATCTGGAGTGCTGGGTCCAGGTCTGGGCTCCCCAATACAAAAGAGACATGGAGCTACTGGAGCAAGTCCAGTGAAGGGCTGCTAAGATGATGAAGGGACTGGAGCATCTCTCTTATGAGGAAAGGCTGAGAGAGCTGGGACTGTTCAGCCTGGAGAAGAAAAGGCTCCGCGAGGATCTGACCAATGTGAATGAACACCTGATGGTGGGAGTAAAGAAGATGGATTCAGACTCTTCTCAGTGGTGCCCAGTGGCAGGACAGGCAGTGGGCACAAACTGAAATACAGGAAATTCCATTTAAATATAAGAAAAAAGAAAAAATGTTTTTACTGTGAAGAGTGGTCAAACACTGGGATAGGTTGCCCTGAGAGGTTGCGGAGTCTCCATCCTTGGACACAGTCAAACCCAACTGGACACAGCCCTGAGCAACCTGCTCTATTTGACTGTGCTTGGAGCAGGGGGGTTGGACTAGATGATATCCAGAGGTCCCTTCCAACCTCAATGATTCTGTGAATAAAGAACATTTTCCTACACTGGAAATATGTGATACATCCTAGTCCTGAATATATTTCTGTTATGTATCCCCAAGGTATGTTTGTGGGTTTTTTTGACAGACTTTTAGACACAGTGATGCGAATGCATTGCCATTGTATATTAGGATGTATAAAATTCATGTAAATATAACTGAGAAGATCAAGAGATAGAATCACATGTCATGTAAGATTCTGGTGAGATGCTGCCAGGAAAGCAAGCACTGCAGTAGAAGAGTAATTGTCAGATAATGACATGTCAAAGCCCAACTTTACCCAAGTCTAAATCATTTAGCATATGTCACTTTAAATATGCTGGCATGTTTCTTTAGGTCCAGGAAAGAAATGAATAACCTACTATATCTTGTATATGCAATGCAGGGGGTAATTTGGACAAATGATGTAATGTTTTTGAAAGCCTGACAAGAAAATTAAGGATAAAAAACTCCAGAATGACTTTTATGAATGAAAAGAACCTATAATTGTTTTCCATCCCTTGACAGATGTTACTTAAACTGACATACTATATCATTCAACAAAGCTCACTGGGGAAATACAGCATTATTAGAAAATGTATAAACCACTTCCTTTATTGTAAAGATTTCTTTTATTCGTCACAGAAAGACAAAGGGAGGAGGGATTCCTTTTAAGAAGAACTTGATGTAGATTACTGTAATAATGTTTTAAGGAGTGTATCAGCACAATTGATCTATTAAAAAAAAGAATCAAGTTAAAAGGAAGAGAGAACTTTCTGCTATATCCCAAACCCATGCAACCTCTCCCCTTTTCCTCCTCCTTTCTCTGTCCTGCACATCTTTTCTGCATTGTCTGCCTGCCTGCTTAAGTTCTTGAGGTACATATATCATAGTGGCATCTGGGAGACTCAACCATATATTAAAATGAAAACAAGAAGACTTCTCTATCTTGCTGCCTTCTGCATGGAGAAGGGAAAGAACGGGAAGAGGTGGAATATGTTGCTGAGAAATAACAGGTGAAGAACTAAGTTTGACCTGGCTGCATATATTCTCAGTTCACCTAAGAGGGAGCTTTACAGCTGTGGGCCAACTGCAGAGAGAGCAGGTCTTCACCCCTCACCACTTCTGAGTTTGACAGTTCCCTGGTTTCAAGGTATGAAAGAAACGGGAGATGGAAGGATAAGAAGTAGGAGGGTCTTTGAGATACCTCAGACTTATCGCAAAGTGGTCTTTTAAAATACATGTCAAAATTTTGGGTTTCAACTATTAGGAAATAAGAAACCCTCAGGAGAGGAAGGCTTTGGTATATACTCTTAACAACATGTATTACTGAGCAAGAAGACCACTGTTTTGAACCAAATGAAGCTTTTTAAAAAGATTCACAAGTTTCATTCTGAGGTACATTCCTTAGCACTAATGAAGTCTGGAGGTTGCAAATGTGTAGAACATCCAAGTTCAAGTCTAGTATGACGTGTCTAAGTTTCTTGCTCAGCCATAGGTTCTTCCTATTCCTACACCTGATCTTTGGCATTTCATTCAGAGTTACTGAGAAACTACAGCAGAGAGGATGCAGCAGTAGACAGATGGTAGAGATTTTTGCCCAAAGTCAATACTGGTGGCCAGGGTAGCTTTTACTAATTTGGTTTTACATGCATTGCTGATACCTTTTCAAAGGTTTAATCTCAACTGGCTTTTAATGACATTGGTGTTCTCTGATACTGAAGAAGGAAAAGACTTCTCCTTGTATACTTTTGCTGTAGGAAACATTAGAAATTAAACAAACAAAAAGGGCATTTTAATAGAAGACTCAGAAGTATTTAACAAAGCACCAGAGAAACAAGTTAACAGTTCTTTCCGTTTATCAAATTACATGAAGTTTCAGGCAAGAAGAGCAATCATTAATTATAATAAGTTAAATAAAGTTTCTCTACATTTGCCACAACTTTAAAAAAACATTAACAGTGTTAGCACTCCAGTGTTATCTTGCCATTAATCTGCACAGGTTCGACACTGATACTCTAAAGCAACACAAAAACTGAAATGTTCATTAATATTAAAATACCTCCAAACATTTCCAGACCTTCATATTTGGAAAGCTGCCACTACTTTCACTTCAACTGCCTTACGGTGTCTGCTTTGGAGAGGCTACATTTCGACATTTTGCAGAACAGCCTCTAATCGTCTAAGGAAACCCTGGATTGAGATTAGTATCCACAGCAGAAAGGAATCTACAGACATTACTGTATGARTAATGTTATGGGCATTCATCCAAGTACAAGAATGAATGGAATGTACTAGTTCTAAAAGGTATGGGTGAAATAACAATACTGAAGTGGAAGTGGGGATTTCATGGAACTGAAGTGAGCAAGAAGTTCACATGTGTTTTTTCCGTGTGTATGAAAATGGCTGATTGTATTAAAAAAAAGATTGGGAGTAGATATTTTAATTAATTAGTGCATTTATTTGCTTCTGATGGCATCAATAATCTATCACCTTAGCATGTCTTACAAAAAGTCAAAAGAACTGAAAACATTTCCACTTCAAATCAAATGAAAAAAAACACCAACATAACGGTACTTTTCTATGAATACATATAATGAATTTCTCTGCTTAATTAAACACTTCAGCAAACAGAATACCTGAATTTAAATTGCTATTTATTATGGCTTCACCTGAAATACAGGTGAAATGAGAATAGATTAGTTTATGAAAGATTGCATAGACATTTGTTTTCCACAATGATTGGCATCACTAAGCAACGTGATGGAGGGCTGAAAACTTCTTGGCAAGTAAGGAACAATAAGGTAAATTAACAGCAATTTAAAGTGAAAAAATAGTAAGAACCACATGTTTATTTTGGAGTCCAAAGGCTGTGGCTATTACTTGGAAAAATACAGCAGCTCTCCCTTTTTTCTTTCTGCTTTCTCCCTAGCATGTCCCTATATGAGTGTGTGTATATTTATATATATAAACACACACACACACACACACACACACACACACACACACACACACACATTTCCTCACCTACAGTTATACATACGAGGTTCCATGATGCATTTTCTACAGTGTTTAAAAAGACAGAAACAGGAGGGGGAGCTCTCGCTGCACCAGCCAAGGCAGAAAGCGATCCGTTGGGGAGTGCTATTCACCGAAGCTACGGCGAGGTGGGGGAAGTCGGTCTGCCATTAGCAGGCGGGAAGCTGTCCTCCATCCCTTCTTACACACTTTTTATGTGATAGTGGAATTGCTACAGTAACTACTGATTTTCCCAGTTTTACAACAGTGCCTTAGCAAACTATTATATCGTTTCTAGTTTGCCCAGAGACTGCCATTTGTGCCATTTGTTTGATGYTGTTGCCTTTTTCTTTTAAGCTGTCATGCTGCTTACATATTTACCAACCTGAAAATCAGGCCTGCTTGTTTATCTCATCCTCTGTGGCAGACAATAATGAGAAGAAATATCTCAAAAATAATATTAAAGAGACTTACACATTAATAAAGACCAAAATGAAGAACTTATAGAGAAGTGTTGCTTTTATGTTATCTAAAAATCAACCCCAGTAAATGGATAGGTGCCCTTTTAAAACATGTAAAAACTAACAAATAGGAATATGAATAACAGAATATAAATAAACCTGGGGCAATTTACTTTAGGCAATTCATTTGCACCTATCATTTTATGCACAATATTTGTTTTTCAGAAGTCCAAATTACTGTGCTTGCAAAAATTGAAGTACAAATTTAAAGCTGGAAATGCAAAGTCTGGATAGAACAAAAATACTGAGCTTAGCAAATCGCCTTGTGCGTGAAGCATTCACTTAGGGAACGGAAAAAAATCCAGGTTCTTCCTGTGACTCAGATGCAGCAGGGACCTAAACCTGGGTCTTGCAGCTGACTTACTGACCACCAAAGACAGAATCACATGGTTTTTCTCTTCCCAGCTTTGAAAATAGCTAGATATCTAACAAAAAAAAAAAAAAAAAACCCTTCAGCAGGCAAGATAGTGAGAAACTTACTCTATTGCACTGTGATTAGGGTATTCATCATGGAAGACCATAAGAAGTTTCTGCTTCCCCTCCAAATGTGTTATGGTAGGGAGTATGAACCTCTCTTTTTTTCTCACATTGAAAAATAATTTTTTTGCTTTGAATTAGAATGGAGATGTATTTTGAAAACCCCGCATTATAGGAACTGGGATTCTTCTTTTCCAAACCACACTATACAATAGACTGATTTAAAATCCTCTTGAAAATTTCCCATGGAATTTGGCCTCATTAAACTCAGGGGCAAAATCCTCACTGATTTCAGTAGGATCAGGATTTCATCTTTGGCTGATAACTGCTTATTGATATCATGGACCTTGTATTTCTGTCTTAGTAAAACAAATCTGAGTAATCCTATTGATCCAATCTGCCAAAGTTATTCACCTGTTTGCAGAATCCATGTTGAGCACTGCTGAACCAGGTTTCTTTACCAAAAATACAGGTTTTCACACAAGAAATATGTGCTGTCACATTTCAGTAAATGTGTTTAATGTTAGGGTCTCTGTAATGTCAATACCAGATTTATTTTCTCATAACTTGATAGAGATGTTCAGATCAATGCCATTATGTGACTGACAAATTTATGGCTTCCATAGATTCTGATATTCTGTCTCTCCTTATGAGTTCATAAGCTGCCATTAAAAACCTGAAAGCATTCCTTTTTGCTAATCTTTGCCTCCCAAGTAACAAATGGAACAATTAAATGGTTTGCAGAACTTATATCAGTATCTAAGATGTGTGTCAGATAATGCCTGAGCATTCTAAATACATTAACTTCTGTGCTGACAGTTGATGGTCTTCCATATGCTATTGCTAACAATTTCACGAGAATATATATTAATAACATGAAATAATATGTAAAAGGCAATAATAACAGTTCTAAAAAGTTAGGAGTCATGACAATTGCAGAGATAATCTGCTGTCACATGAAGAGACCTTACGATTAGGACACAGAGAGGTATAACTTCCAGATCCATCCAAAGTCTGTCCTAAATACCAAGAAAACAGGATATGCTCTAAGACCATGGTTTTCAGCCTGTGGTTGATGAGGTACTGGGGGACTGTAGACTGTTTTTAAGGAGCTTGCCGGAAATAGCTGAGAAAACTGAGTCTATTGTCAGGAGGCATAAACTCCATTCAAAAGGTCTTTGGAGTCTGCAAGTAGAAAAAGAAGTTGAAAGCCACTATTTGGTGATCAAGAAGTGAGGATCAGAATTCAGAATCAGTAGCAAGAGGTGCAAGAGGTGCTCATTTTACAACCAAACCTTCAACTGTTAGTCAGGAAAACTGGAAGGAATGACAGATTTGATCCTAAAAGACATTTATTTTTGTCTACTCACTGTAACCTGCTGAAGACCCTTTGCACTCTTTGGGCTTGCGGTTATACTCTCCAAAGTCTCCTCTAATATTAAAGGAACCTTGTCTATGCTGGGAGTTGAGGATTAATCTTTTTGTCAGATTATCAACTCAATTTGTGCAATTTGTTCAGAGAAACACTGCTTTGTTATAGTATGTATAGTAAATGTTGAGAAGTATTCTATTAGGTGTTTTCAAAAGTTTTGCTAAACAGAATAACCATTCAAGGCAAAGGTGTATTAGGAAAGGTCACTTTGAAATTTACACTATAGTATCTGTTCATGTATTTATACATGTCTCCATTTTAAGCATAACTTTTAAATGATTACTGTGTTTGGGAAAGTTCTAAGGTTTTCATTAAAACTGTGTTATCAGCTTTTTGGAGAAACCAATGATAGGTCCTTGATATAAGAATTCATTTTGTCTCCTTCATTAGGATGACTTTATGTATCAGAAAGGTGTTGATGATTCAAAGCAGAATACTTTTCTGAGGCTGGCTTTATTTTTTAAAGCAAAAGGTTTCAAAGAGCTCTGAAGCTACATGAGACTGTGTTTATAAGCAACTTCTCCTTGTGCTGTCTGTCTTATCCCTACTATATGACAGCTTATATTGAGATTCTGGGAATATCTGTTGTACTTGATAAGAGTTCAGCCATACTGATTCATCTGTAATAGGACACTGTGAACAGAAAATGAAGATGAGCTTGCTGGTGGTGGGGAGCACAGGAGGGAAACCTCCCTATCAAGCACCATACTTTGGAGGTTAACTGTGGAGTTAGAAGCTAGTTTCAAAAGTTTTAGAATTCATAGTGTTTTAAAATATTACAAGCAAAAAAAAAAAAAAAAAAAAGATTTGGGGTCTTATTATGGTTACTGCTGGTGAGTCTGAGGCCAGACCTTGCATTCCTGGGGCACGCAGAACTCCTCTGAAGTGCGGACCAAGCCCACGGCACATCCCTTCTCTGCAGTTTGACTCCCGCAGCTCTCTTGCTGCTGGCAAAGACTTCTCAGGGATCCCTGTGAGGTCCTGTTATTCTGCTAAAAAGTATCATCGGTTCTGTTTTTTCCAACTTCTGCCTTATTCTTCTGGGCTGTGAGGAAAGTGAGAGTACCTTTGTTTCACAATAGTTGTGACCCTACTGCTGCAGATRTGCTCTAGGATTTTTCAGCTGGAGGTCTGTTTCCTATCTCCCCTTCTCATGCTCACCACTCTTTCTACCAGCTAAGACTATGCAAAATCCCAATTTCTTCCTATTTTCAGAGCCACAGGGGGAAAATGTGCTCCATGTCTCTAATCACTCTGCCATCTGAAGAAAGTAAGCAAGGCTCATTTTAGTCATGAAACGAGCAAAGGAGTTCTGCTCAACTTTTTATGCTCAGAAATGTCAGTGATTTAAGCTTAAGAAACAGAATGTAAATGAGACATTGTTGCGTGCAAAACGAACTTATCTTTGACAGGCTAAACAGAGATTTTATGGAGATCCTACTCATACCCACACAGAACACATTTTATCTTTCAAGTATATTTAAAAAAAAAAAAGTATAATTTTAAGCCTTACTGCAGTCATAATGAAAAATCCTGTACAATTACAATTTTGACTAATGGAACAATGGACACCCCCATATTGTATTGTATCARGTAATTATGAACTGCCAGGGAGCAGGAAAGCACAACCCAGGAATAATCAATGTATCCCCCACGGTGTGTACTGTAATTCAGCACCACATTTCTCAAGTACGTCCTATCAAACCATTCATTCTCACTTCCCAGACAGAGATAGAGAGGAAAAATAGAAGTAATCAAACCTTGGCACGACAGAGACAGCTCCTCAGAGAGCGCCCGTGTCTCACTGACACGGCCCAGCGGGGCAGCGCGGGGCGCGCGCGGGGCGGGCGGGTAACGGCCGCCGGACAACGGCCGCCGGACAACGGCCGGCGGGCGGGCGCCTCGCGGGGCCGCCGCCTGAGGGGAGCCTGAGGGGGCCGGGCCAGGGGGTCGGGCTGGGCACGGCGGCGAGTGTGTGAGTGTGAGTGCGTGTGTGGTGTGTGTGTGTGTGTGTGTGTGTGTAGCGGCGCGCGCGGCCCCCTCCCCCCGCCGGCTTTGTGTGGGGGCGGGGCGCGTTGCCAGGCCCCC
>NW_020451115.1:101539-232272 GCF_003343035.1 Apteryx rowi | reverse complement strand
GCCCTCCGCGGCGCCGCCTGCCACCACTGAGAGCCACCCCCTCCCCACTGCTCCCCTCGCCGGCCCCCCCAGAACACCAGCAGCCATTTCATCTCCACCAACTAGGCGCAAAAAATGGCAGAAATGGAGAAAGAAGGGAGACCTCCCGAAAATAAAAGGAGCAGGAAGCCGGCTCACCCCGTGAAACGGGAGATCAATGAGGAGATGAAGGTAGGTGCCTGTGATGGGGACGGGAGCGGGGGGTCTCTCCCGCCCCCCCTCCACCATGCATGGAAATGAAATAAGAAAGGATCTCTTGTCATTTTTTTTTTTTTGTAGGATGCACTGAATGTGTCTCAACTCCGCCTCCTGGGCTGAAAACAGAGACGAATTCACAGGCTGCAAATCCTGTTCATTGACCAGCTTTGATTTATTTATTTTTTAAAAAACTCTCCCTCACTGGGTTTTTAAGCTCCCTGGCTGCCAGTGATGAGCATTTTTTTCTATAGCAATCCCCTCAGGTAGCTTGGAAGCCCTAAAGTTAGGAAAGAAAGGGACCTCTTTTAAACACTATTTTTCTCCTTTTTCAGTAGCGAGCTGCAACTGTGTAATTAAATTGTCAAAGTGAAATGTTATGGTCTGAGCCGCGCATCATTCTTGTACTTAAGCACAGAAACTCCTTTTCTCTCCTTTTCCTTCTCGCCTCCTCCTCTGGTTTACATGCTTCACTTCACAGTTAATCAAACCAGCAGAGGTGTTGTTGAAAGGTAGCTGTCCGAGGGCTGCTTTTGATAGAAGTGTATTTATCGGTTGGAGGGCTGTCCTGTCTGAAAGGAAGCGGTGCCCGTCCAGCTGTGCTCCGGAGGTAGCGCCCGAGGCGGCCGCTCCAGATGTTAGGATGGTTGCGATTGCACAAAAACGTATTTCAGGACTTCTTTTAGCGTTAGGTCGCTGCTCCAGGCTTGACTGGTCCTATTTTTTGCGCCTGTTTTGCATGTCCGTTCCACGTCTGTTTATGTTACATCTCTAATTCCCAAAAGTTGGGAGCAGCCGACTGTAAGACTTCAGCTTAACTTGTTGTTGTTGTTTAATGCGCATATGAAATAATTAAACCAGTATAGCTTATATGATAAAGCTGCTGCCGTTTACTTTAAATGTAATTTATTAAAAAACTACTTGTAAGTGGAGGACTGCCTGGAAAACGTCACACGTTCACATAGTATACAGGCAAGTATGTAAATATGCATTATGTATTTTGAAAGTATCTTTGCTTTTGGGAGCATTGATCTCCCCTTGTAAAATTAAACAGGAATGCACAGTCTCCTCCCCCTTCCCTGTTTCTACACATCGCTAATTCCATATAGGTGTCCTTTGCTGCTTAAGGCAGGCGTTTGCTCGTGCTGCCTGGGTAATGAGTGTGAAAACAGTTCAGCGTACATCAGAACAGGAAATGTGGGCAAGGGTAGTATTAGCAGAATGAGCAAAATAATGTACTGCTGCCTTGCATATCAGTGCACCTCTTCAGAAACAAAATATACTAGTTTCAGGTCCCAAAGAGCATTCATTATTCTTTGTGAGATATATGACACATTCTCTTTTTGGACAGGGTTCTGTACAGGCACCAGATAATAACCATAATTTCTCATTGTAACCTCACATAGTTTTGAGGACTGCAAAGATCTGTAGTATAGGGCACTGGCCCCTTAGAACATTGCTTAATGTGATCTGTATGGATTGCAGCTTTTAAGTTTCATAGGTTCTAGAATTACAAATTAGCTAATTTTAATCAAAACATGTGAAATGTTATCCTGGCTGGATATAAAGGCTGACTGTGCTGGATCCTCTGGGTTTGTTTTGTTTACTTTGGCTGCAGGCACACTCAGCGGTTTGGGAGATAGTTGTTCTTCTACAGTATAACAGATGTTTGTCTGAAAGGGTGAGGAAGAAACAAAAACAACATTGTGTGAAGGAGAAAAATTACACAATTTTAAACTAATGCTTTGCTATTAAGCACTGGCATTAACTTTCACGTAGAGTTTCTCTTTTTTAATCATTTGTAGCTGCTTAATGTTACAAACCTCAAGACTTCAGCTGACTTAATTATTAAAGGCTATGGGCAGATAGAAATGGCATTTTGAACTGATATGTTTTCTGGCTGAGAGGAGATAACTGGTGGCAGAACCTTTCACAAAACACAGGCCACCTTACAATGTAATCTATGCTAATATGCTATGCTGGGAGACTGCATTTTTAGTAGGACAGTTGACTGCTAGAATCCATGGAGGAAAGAAAAAAAAAAGTTTGAATTTTTGGCTTGTTGAGAAAGTTAAAAACCTGTGACGATCATTCACTCTTTTTATTTACTAATCAATTAAGATTCTAGTTGTTCTTCATATAAACCTGAGGAATACAAGAATTTTTACAAATTGGTTACATTGTATAAAATGTTTGCAACAAAATGATATAGAGAACACAATGTGCCCTTGTGTARGTCCATATCTGTAATGTTCAAACAGCCTGGCAGTTTCCCTTCATCTGAACTGCTTTCATCTGGACCAGTGTAAAATAAGCTCTGGTAAGTAATCACGGCAGAGCAGAAAGAAAGGAATGTATACAGCAATAGACAGCCTAAGCTGTAAAAACTGTAACCCGAGTATCAGCAGCAGATCAGATATCAAGGCTTTAAGGTAGGGGAAATGAAAGAGATGAAGGGGAGGAAAAGACGAGAGAGGGAATGGAAAAGTCAGCTTGGAAAGTGAAGGAGAAGTAGGAGGGCCCCCTCAGGGAAATTTGGCTCAGGGATTAGGGAATTTTATCATGGTGTACAGTGACCTACTCAGGTTTCAGCCCACATTGGATTGAATTACTTCCCTTTGCTAGCAGAAAGAAAAAGGACTGGTGTATATGTGATTTTTTTTTTTTCTTCGGGTAATAAAAAGGCCATTGGTACGAGTGTCTATTTTAAGTACAGCAAATGCAAGGCACTATGAATGAGCAATAAAATTACCTCATCACAGAGACTTCCTTCAAGATTTGCTGTTTGATATAGTCAGATATTTACTCAAGAACAATCACAAAACCTGAGCTGCTTGGTTTTGGTGTGTTGTCACAGCTCAGTTTTAACATGACTGGAAATTCACGTTGCTTGCTGTTTCATTATGCCTGATATTAAGTTACATTTTTGTTATCACTAACCTAATGTACATGATGGTTATAACAAATTTTAATTTGATACAATATTGTGTTCAAAAGTACATGACTCTGCACAGTTTTTCAATATTACATTTCAATGAAAATACATTCAGGAGGAAATGTTTTGTTTCACTGTGACCTTCACAGTTTCTCTTTTTTATGTCCCCCCCCCCCCTTTTTTCCCTTTCCTCCTTCAGACTGTGCCTTCCAGTTATTTTCAGAGGTGGCATTTTTCATCTCACACTTTGGAAGAATAGCAGGTAGTTATTCTCAAATTAAGCAGTGCAATTTCTCACTTTTTGGTGTATAACGGAACACCTAATACATCCAAAGCTAGCATAATCAGGTAATCTGGTACTATGTTAAAACTAACTTAATGTTTACAGTTTAATTGATGAAAGCACTTATGAAATGCTTAGTGATGACTTTCACATCCATCCCTCCTCAGCTAATTTCCATATGCCATCCTACTGTCAGACAGCAGTGCCACTCAACAGTGGAAACTAGGTGCTTTGCAATTTTGTGAAATACATTGGAATGAATTTAAGAAGTTACATCAAGTATATTTTACTGAAAGTTCTCTTGAAAAGACAAGACAATGTATCTACATGTTTAGAGTCCCTGTCAATTGAAAAGCTAGCAATTAATCTGTGCTGTAGTTTCACAGGGCTGCTCCATGTGCCCAAGGAGTTTACCATCTATAAATATTCTCAATAACTAATTTGTATTTAAAGTTGGGCTTCATTCCTGATGCTTAGAGCTTAAGACAGCTCCATCTGTTATAGCTTAATAGTAAACTCATCAGAAGATCATTCAGTTTAGTGCTTTAATATTTCCTATTTGGCATTTAAAAGTACCACTGTCAAAATTAGGAAAGCAGTGAAACCGACATAGCAGCACTGCACTTGGAATAAGCCAGATAGCTGTGAACGTTAAAAAGATTTCAAGGAAACTCCTCCCTTCTCTCCTGAAAAGCAAAAAAATGTGTTTGTAAAAGTGAAAAAGCAGACAGGCTTTATCAATTGTACTATTTCAGGATACTGAGGTGGGTTTTTTTTGCAGAGTCTGAAGGGAAGTAGTTTTGTGGTACGGCTGCAAAAGGGAGTTGCATTATCTGCACAGGGAGCCTCACCTACCTGTGCATTATATAAATGCTTATTAAAACTAAGTAGATAAACCCACATTACAGAAGCAAATGTGTATGCAGTAGGGCAAACGAAATTAAAACAACAAGAAAATTTGCTTTTTGATAGCAAAAGGGTCTAATTCTAAAATTCAATATGGCGAAAGGATAGCATAAATAAGCAAAGAAAGTGAGGGCTGGATTAAAAAAAATCAATAATAAAACACTTTTATTTCCTCTGTGCAGTGGAGTTAAAAAGTGAATTTGTGGGGCTATGCACCCAGTAGTTTATGCATGCAAGGAAATGGAATGGAGCCACTGTACTTCCTTCAAAATCTGAAATAAACATTCAGCAGTAAAACCTAGAAGAAAATGACTCTGACAGACTCATTCTTTTTTGCGTTTCCTGCCTCCGTGTTTGCCAGGCCTCATTCTGTGAAGCCAGGCCTTGCCCCTTGTGAATAAGGTTCATAGAGAAGGAAAGGCAAGAGGTGTAAGATGGAAACAGAAGCATGGTTTAGCTTCAAAGCATATTAATTTGTGAAAATTTGGGGAAATGATGCATTGTAATGTAAAAATCAAGCCATAGGTGTGCTGTTACAATGAAATTAATCTTGAAAAGGGAATAAATGTGATCATATTTTTACTGCCTAGCATATAAGTTGGTCTCATAAAGGAAAGAAACCACAGTCTGGCAAATCAACATACTCTTCTTCCTTTTTTTCTGTGAAAAGGAAGCAAACTCAAGTCAAAATACCAACCAGCATAATAGTTGGTTAGTTATCTTCCTGGCTCTTCCAGGAGGGAGGATATTTCTGTGTAGTACAAGAATAGAGAAATCACAGAGTTAAAACATGCAAATTACACATTGCCCTACAGTGGTTATAAGCGGTTTGGGACTTAGCAGGGGGCAAAAAAGAATTGCTCTCTATTAGGAACTGAGGACTTTGGTCATTTTATGTAACTGGGGCCACTGGAGCACTAGAGCATTTTAAGGCCGGTTTCTTTGGCAAAGATGAGCTGATTCTCTTGCAACTGTAGTGAATTCCCTGGCAGTTACACAGCTGCGATAGTGCACAGCTGCACACCTGCACTGTCAGCTAAAGTATTGCGGGAAACTTGGCTCTGGTGGGCCCCTGGCATGTTAACTGACTGCGTCCTGCACTTGTGATTGCAGCTGAAGAGATTATCAATATTTCTACCAAAGCCTCGGGAACCTGGCTGCTTGGCATAGGCACAAGAGACCAAATGTGATATAGCGGTTTGAGTATGGAAGGATGGGGCAGGATTTCTGTGTTCATCTTCTCAGTTCTGACGTTGGTTCATGCTGTGAGCAGAAGCGTGACTCTGTCTCTTGGGATGTTGAGCGTTTCTGGCCTGGTAGGAGTGACGTTAGGTTCAGTGCTATAATTTTGCAATGAAGTCTATTGGCACTGTTTCCTGACCCTCCATTGTTTTCCTCCATTTGCATTCAGTGGGATTCTCTTTGGGCTCAAGGATTCCAGCTTATCAGTGTAATTGCTAAATAGGGATGTTATTGATGATCAGCAAGATTTTCCCTGGTGTGGTGGTCTTTCACATCATTTCAGGACTCTGGTAGGGCTGTGGAGTTGAGTTGGCAGCCTCTGTCCTGCACACCCTCCGCATCCTTCCAGGGACTGAGTTTGAAACTAAGCATGGACTGTCTTCATTCATGCCTTTGCTGTCCTGTTCCTGCAAGAGCTTAGAATTACAACTCATTCACGTCTCCATCCGATCATCCGCACTCATCTTCACATCTTGTTCTCCTTTGGCTTTAGCAGGTCCTTCATCTCTCAGTTCAGCTGGTTCCTCTCTAGGTTGCTTCATCTTCTGCTCTCCTGCTTCAACGTCAGGTCCTGCATTCTTGCTTTTTTCAAGCACTGTAGTTACAATTGTCACCTTTCCTTTCACTAAGGCTTGGAGCATAGTGTATCTTTCACTGAGCTTCTGCTCTGCACGTACAGGCTGTGTATTAATTGTCCTGCTTCCTTTCCTGTAACTTCATCAAGAGCCGAGCTTTTCTTTTCTCATCCACACAGAGAAAAACTGTCTCATCTTATTATTTGTGTTTTGACTGTTGCCACCACACTGATCTTTACAAATCCCGTCATGTTACCGTGTCATGAATCCACTCAGACTGGAGCTAGCATTGAAATGGAAAGAAGAAAGAATATAAGGAAACAATGAAATAATGTTGGTCAGCATTGGGCTGGGAGCTTGAGCATATGACCTGGGTGACTATTGTCTAGACTCACAGGATGTTAGACATCACTGCAAAAGAGTATTTTAATCAGGGATCTGAAGAAGGATAATGTAGTTTTTTGGATGCTCTTCATTTGGATGCTTTTCACATGCATGAGAATTGGTGTGGAAGAAAACAACATCTCGGCTTTGACTATCAGCTTGTTAAGGATGGGATTGTCCTTTTGGTTTTGGTATGTACAATGTGCTCTGCAATGAAGCCCTGGCCTTTAGCCACTGATAGAATAGTATTAAGAATGATCACCATCATTATAATAGGAAAGACAAATGAGGAAGGAGAATGTTTTATTTTATTTTATTTTTTTATCCAAGCATCCTTCTTAAGAAATCATTATGGTAGAAAGATACCTTTTTACCACTAATACGTGACCTCATTCTACTCTCATTGAAGTTAATAGCAAAGACCTCATGGACTTTTTTTTTGTAAAAGGACTCAAGTCTCTGTTATGAGTAATTTCAAAATCCAATGTATTTTTGTCATTACAGCTGTTCATTTTTGTACACCACTTGTGGACAGTAAAATGAGTCTTGAAAGGTACTCAAAGTTTGTGCTGTTACGAACTCAACCATCATGTTGACTAGATTCTGAAGATGGATACTAAGTTGCATAAACATGTATGTCTCTGTAGGAAAGAAAAAATATATAAAGCCTAGCTTACGTATTCCTCAACAACTAATTAGAAATTACTCATTGCCTGAGTTGATCAACAGTACAAATAAAACACAAAGCATCCATAGGAGGCAAATTTAGAGCTACCCATTTAACTGTGTTTCATGAGGTTCAAGTCAGGCAGACTTTGTTAGTTGGACTCCAGCTTGCTAGATTAATCTCTAGGGCTGTGTCTCCATAGTTGAAATTTAGCAAACCAGGGGAAGTTGGCAGAGCTTTCCTTTGGGACACCATGGACCCCTTCAGGTCAGATGCTTCATGCTGGGCAAACTGCACTGGTGGGGTTTTGCTTCCTGTTTCTAGACCTTTTCACTGTTGGATTCACATGGGTTAGAGCTGAGGGTGTTGCACTTGGGGTTTCAGCGTTGAGGGAAAAGTCTTCTAAAAGGTAAATAACAAACAAAAACTCAAAAAAGTCCCAATCTGATACTTAAAACAGTCACAAAACTGCATCTATTAAAATGTGAATTAAAATACATTTAAATAGTATAGATATTAGGCACATTACATCTCATTGTACTCTTTGTGGCAAACTGTAATAGTGTGAGGTAGTTCAGACATAACTGGCTGTCGTACTTGTTATGCTGAAACCAGACATAGATGTGGACCAGTGCTGTTTTCTGGCAGTTCAGTGCTGTACAGAACAGCCACAGAATCAGGTCTTCCAGCAGGAGGTCAAGTGAAGGTGAAAGGGGAAAAAACAGAGGGAAATTGATGCTCCACAGGTCTTTTGTGGGGGGTTTGTTTTGTTTTTTTCCTGAAATGTGTGTTTATAGCACAATTGCACTSGTGATACTCTTGGAAGAGTATAAATTGCTTGTGTTTATTGCTTATAGCTGCTTTACAACACTCCTTGACTGACAGGAACACCTATGCAATCTGGTGTGATGAATGAGCCAGGAGCAGTGCTGCCACTCTCTAATGTTCTGGGGCAGAGTGTCTGTGGTAGCTTTGAATTCTGAAGCAATTATGAGCTGATGCATTTTACTTATTTATTTAAATGACTTGAGAATTGCTGCGTTCTGTCATTATACTTGCTCCCACTCAAAAATTAAGCTAGTGCAGTTACTAGACAGAATCTAGCAACCTGTAAATTTGACGTATGCTATTTATTTTGAACTGGTATATTTTTCTCATTTCTGTGCTGGAATCCAGAGCCACAGGAGACAGCTTATCAAGATCAATATTTTAGAGATGTCAAGATCTTATAATAAAATGAAATTTTGAATTTGTTATAAAAGAGTGGTTATAAAAAATGAAGAGACCAAATTGAAAGGCATTGTTCGTGGCTTTTTCATTTCATTTTGTATTGGTCATATTACTTTAAACTGATTTTTACAGTAACAATAATTCATTAGCCAGTTTCATTCTGTAGTTCCCAAATCTATAAGCCACAGCTCCATGACACTATTCAGTTTCACAAAGCTTTGTTGCCTGGCTGCAAAATTCTTAAGTTACTCTGCTAAATCTCATGGTCCAGTAATGAGCATTTTCTACAGAAATATTTTTGACACATGACCTAGAGGACATGCTTTTTAATAGAATTTGAGACTTATGTCAGTCATGTTCCATATTTTGCGTTTCCATGTAAGCAAAAAATGTAACCACACTGTTGCCTGGAAATTGTTTTGAAAGTAAATATGGCAAAACTGAAAAAGGTCATCTTAAACAAATAGGAGAGATTTTTATATGAAACATTATGGTAAAATACTTTTATAGTATAGGTTTTTTTAAGGGCTTTGGCTATGCAAAGGTTTATAACTTTGAGRAAAAATGTCTTCACTGTGATTTTATTTGATTTGGTTCATGTGCACCTCAAGGAACTGTAATTGTGCCAGTGACCTACTCCATCTGAAAACACTGTAGCACACTAAGACTCATTAACTGCTAGCTGAAAAAAAAAATCTTAGTGTTCTGTTATTTTCTTGCTGCAGTCTCAAATATTTTATGGTAACACAGACAATTTTTTGCGACACATATATGTTAAAATATTCTTGACATTGAATGCCAGAGCAAAAGTCCTAAATAACTCTTTTCTGTTTTCTTTAAATTACAGATGTATGAGTCTTTGTCATAATTACGTGTGCCAGTCTGAGATTTAAATGCATTACACTTTATACACTTGATTTGTGAAATGAACATTAGTCTTTGAGGAGGTGGGACAAACCTGGCAGTTCCTAGTGTAGCACAGATACAGTTCGATTTATGCAGTCCTCCCTTCATTCCAAATGATTATTGATTATATAAATAAGTAGGTAATTTTTCTCTTTCAGAACTTTGCAGAAAATACTATGAATGAGCTCCTTGGCTGGTATGGTTATGATAAGGTTGAACTGAAAGATGGAGAAGATATTGAATTCAGGAACTACTCTGCAGATGGAGAAAGCCGACAGCATATTTCTGTTCTCAAAGGTAATGACACTTAATGTTTCTTTGTTCGTGCAAAGAAGGATTAACATCCCACCCTATCTGTACTGGCATGGACTAGGAATCATCTTCCACTGCTTACTTTGTGGTTGATTTAAATAAAAATATCTGAGAGTGCCTTCTAGTAAGAGGAAGCCAATAGAGTACAAAGGAAGTTATTCAACAAAATTGCTGTTAGCAGACACTAGTATATCTTCACAAATAATACCTTTTGTTAGTCAGTTGAAAGTCATATACCTATGGTAGCAATAAGCTGCTCACACCTGGAAAAAGAAAGAGTGTTTTCTTAGCGGTTGGGATTTAAGGAATCTTTCTGCTTATAAAACTAATGCTTTTGGCCTAAGGCTTTTTAATAGACCAGAAGATTTTGAATTGGAATATTCACAATGCATGTAAGAGTCATCATGAACATTCATAAAACATTCCTTAACAATGTTTGTAATACATAGTGTTCTACAAGTGCTTTAGGAGTTTTCAAGGGGTGGAGTTTGTTTGGGACATTGCTAGATCTTCATGTAGTATAGTTGTTCAAAATGTAAGTGATGGGATTCAGTCTTTTTGTGCTGCAGTTCAGTTGCTACCTTTTGACTCTTCAGCCACAGCAGGTGGGTAGGGACTTGTGATCAGAGTAAAAAGAAGAAACATTGCTTCACAGCAAAAGAGTAGGAAATTGCTGGATCTTGACTTATCCAACAAGAGTTTCTCAAAGATGAGATAAAGAGAGGAAACTGCAGAAGCTTTTGCACTCTTGGACTGCCACTTTTTACTGCGTTTATGGCCAGGAGCATCTGGGGTTTCGTTCTGATGGCAAGCAGCTGCACTGTATTCAGTGAGTGTTGCAATGAGTAGTGATACTGGAAAGCCCAGTTCTGAAGGAGAGGTGGCTAATAGAAAGTGGGAAAATTAGAGGTAAGGTGAAACAATACAGTTGTGTTAAAACTGAATGTTTGCAGCCTGTTAGTTGTATAGTGACCTTGGTGATCAATATTTATATTTCACAGAAAATGTAATATGTTTAAGTCACCTCTGAAGAAACTTGTTCTTATGTTGTGATGTGATTCATTTATTTATGTTTTAATAAATAGATCTTATAATGGATGATTTGTGGATATAATCTATACCTAAAGAAATTTGTGACATAATTTTGTTATAGACACACGATACAAATCCTATGTTTTATATACCAAACAAAGATGTTGAATACCTGTGCCAGGTAGAAATTTTTGGTGTATACAATCTGTGGGAGAGAAAGTGCTTTCTTTTTCTGTGACTTGGGAGGAGAGAGAATGATAAGAATTAAGTCCTGCCCCTTAGCTAACAGAAATGCGCTAGAGGAATTCCTCTAAATAAGAATCCTGAGGTGATTTGGGATTAAAGAATTAGAATCATAACTGTCATCATTCCTTACACACTTTGCTGTAATTTCAATATTTTGTTCTTTTGTTTAAATACTGTCCATTACTACTACTTACCAAATTATTGGTGGAGAGTTAGGAGGACTTTTGTTTTTCAGTTTACATTTCTTACATTAGTTAGTGAAGTTGAAATATATGGTGTGTGATTACCATGAAAACAGTGGATGTAAAGAACAGGAATATGGTATTATTGATTAAATCAGGCATACTAAGGGTACGTAAGACAAAGTAATTCCCCCCAACCCCCTTTTAAGTATGTTGTGTTTAATGTGATTTTGACAAAAAAGAAATATTTCTGAAGAATGCTGGAAAATATCCATTTATTTAAGGAGAAAATATTTTCATTTTTTTGTGCACTCTGCTTGTATTAGAGTAAGTAATTAATGAACAGATTTGTGAAAATATTTAAGGGCATCTAAGAAATATTTTTGTCATACTGTACAATGTGTTCTTTGTGTTTTGCAGAAAATTCTTTGCCAAAACCAAAATTACCTGAGGACAGTGTTATTTCACCATACAATATAAACACAAGCTACCCAGGGCTTGCCACGGGAAATGGACTTTCAGACTCACCAGCAGGGTCAAAGGATCATGGGAATGTACCTATTATTGTCCCATTAATTCCACCACCTTTCATAAAGCCACCAGCAGGTAAATCATAATGAACTTCTTAAAATAATAACTATCACTGACACCTATCCTGAACTTGCTAGGTTATGACTTATTTGAGAAAGTTGTGATTTCAAAATCTTTAAAAAACAGTCACTGTAGTCTTACAGGGAACTTTAAAATGGAGTGAGAGTGACTTTATTTGTTAATATTCTTGAAAAACTTGCAAATACAATGACAACAGACAGTCTCTGTACACACTTCTGCTGCTGTGACACTGCATGCTGGATTTTACTCCTTCAGCACTTCAGCAACATCTGTTTTAAACAAATTATTTGGTTTTGATGAATAAAGTTTTTAAATAAATTAATGGAAGATGATTGAATTAAAAATAAGCTCCACAAAGCAAACAGTGAAAGAGACAAAAACATCAAATTAATATCATGTCTTTCTATCAGGTTAACAAGCTCATCCTGGGAAAACTGTCTCTTGATTCTCATTGAAATCCCTGACCATTGTCTCTTGAGGGTTTAATATGATTTGTACTCTACCTAGGAGACTTCACTGAAATCTTCTACATTTTCATTAGACTTTTATCAAGAGTGATTTTTATAATATGGCATTCCTCAGAGTTTGTGTGAAAAATGTTTTATTCCACACTGCATGCTGCTTACCATAATCTATGATAGTAACTGTTATGGCTACATTAGGGTGATTCATTGCTATGTTATTATTTACTGTTGTACTCAGTGCAATAATTGGTGAATTTAGATAGCAGCAGGCTCAGTCCTGCTTCCACAGGAGTCACTGGGTATCATCCCAAATGCTCTTAAGTGACTGAGGCACAAAAGCATATGGAGTGACCTGTAATACCTACTAAAGAAYGTTACCTCTCTGCACACGGGAAGGCAGTTTAGCAAAAGAGTTCCCACCAGGCAGAAGGACGTGTCTACAGTGGCAGAACAGCTTGTAAGATCAGGTCCCAGGTGTTAGGTGGTCTTCTCTACCCTTCCAACATTTCCAGCATTTCCAAATGTTAACTGTAAAACACTGATTGGTCTGATAAACTGTTTGCTTGTTGGCAGTCATTTGGCAGATAGATTACAGTTGTTCCTTCTCCCCCAAATTATTTTAATGCCATATAGTTTTATTTCAAAGGAAGCATRCTAATATGCTATGAATAATTTTCAAATGTTACTTGATATATGTTCCCTGCCAGAGACTTCTAATCTATTTTATACAATATTTGCTAATTACCGAAGCTATTTGGGCCCATTCCTCTAGCCTTTACACAGCTAAAGATCTCAGGCCATATGGGCTGGATCCTCAGCTGTTGTTGGTTTGGCCCTAAAGCTTTAATCAAGGACCTTGTGTTGTCCCAAGCTATTTTCTCCAATCAGAGTCGTGAATGAATTCATAATGCTGAATTTGTGGTATATGAACACAGGGCTATAACATGAATTGTGCAAACTGCAATAAGTACTTGACTTTTTATGACATCAAACAAGCAGGAGGAGATGGAATTATGAAGTAGAAAAACAAATTACTTCAGCAGTAGTTAAGTAGACACTGGGGAACCATGATCAAGTCAGCTGCCTTCYGTTCTTTGCACATCCACCTACCATGTGTGTGTTGTATTCAAATGTACCAGTAAAGTTAATATTCAGATAAGGCCTTTCWTAAGTATTTTCCAACTTTGGGATTTTACTTTATTACTTCATAATGAATATCGTTGTTTTACTCATGTAAAAGATATGAATGCATAATGTCTGCCTTCTTTGATGTTATCCCATGATCAGTAAGGAGCATTAGATCACCATGACTGCTGAGCAGATGAGCATATTTATCTCACCTTTGTTTTCGAGAGTGAAGTATGGGAGGACTGGAGGGGAAAGAGAACCATAACCATTGTGGGGTTTGCAATAAGCCTTGGTAATAATTGTTTTGTTTTATCATAGGGCGTAGAAGCCCTAGTCATGATCACCCCAAAGAGCCTGCAGTTAGGTATAGGACAAGAAACAACTGGTGAATAATACAAGCGGAAGAGGGAGTACAAAGGAACCAGGAGAGTCAGCATGGGAGACAGTGGTCTTGGCACTCCACTTTGACACTGTTTTGTAGGTGCTGCATCAAAGCAGAATTCTTCAGAGCAATACAAGGCAGGACAACAGTAACTCTGGGGATGTTTTCTAGAAGTCCCTCACAAGCATAAGAGGCAGCTTGGGTAACAGCATCAAGGTCCTTATTTGTATTGAACAGGCAAATGAAGAAGACTTACATCATTGACCACTAAAGCTGACAGTCAACGTGTTAAATGTGGGGGAGACAGGCTATGAATGACCTGCCAAAAGAAGAGAAGCAACTTATATTTGATTGAGTTAATAAGTGAGGAAAGGGAACAGAAGGGAGCAGATGGAAAGAGTCTAAGAGAAAGCTTCCAAGGTTAAAACACTGGGCGGAGAAAAGGACCTTTGCAGCCATGTTTTGAACAGACATGCACAGGGCAAGGTTACTGTGTAGTGACACRTTGCAGTGACTGACATGTGAGATGCTGAGAGTCTAGATGAGTCCAGGCTTTGTGGATGGGGAAAGCTTTGTGATATTGCTTGGGTAAAAAGTCTACAAGATTTAAATAAAGCTCAAAAGGGAACACCCACAGTCAAAAATGATATCTAGATCATGAACCTGAAGGACAGGGAGTTGAATAATTTTTGCAGATAAGATTCTATACAGATAAGATGGAGAGGGAGAAGAGAAAGAGCGGAGTACTGGGGATGCTCACAGGAGCCTGAAGGGAGAAATAAGTAGGATACACTGTAAAGTGCACTGATGTAGCAATTGCAGAGATAGGAAGAAAAAAAAAAGGAGAAGACAGAGTCAGGAAGCCAAGGAAACAGGATCTTCAAGGAGGTAGATATGATTCTTTGTATCTGAAATAGCTACCAGCTTGAGAAGATGGAGGAAGGAGTACTGATCCTGAACTATGTCTAGAAAGCAGTCACTAAAGATTTCATCAGATCAGACCTTCCTTGAGTGTGCTGGAAAACTTTGATCAGAGTCCTATGTGCACTTATATTTTAAATTAACAGGCTAAAACACTGAATAGTTAACAAAAATACATTTTTTTCCCTCATACTTATCTTACAGCATTTTTTTCTTTTGAAAACCAAAGCATTTTGAACAGTATGGCTAAAATTTATCTTCAAGCTGTTCAGCTTTCTTTTTTAGTCAAATGAAATATTAGGTAAAAAATTTGCTTATGCAAATTTAGAAAACATTAGACTGCTATCTGACCAAATATTAACAGCTCTGATAAAGGCACTATCTCTTTGCAGTACCCCACAATTACCCCAGAATAAGTCTGAGTTAAACACATGGGCCCTATGTGGTGCACTGCGTGTCTACAGACTCAGATTACGGCACATCAGTGGAGGATATTAATTCCAGACTTGAGAAACCTCCACGAAGAATATTCTGCTGCCAGTTATTCAGATCTGGAGAATGTCCACAAGAGCACACCAGCTGACCTGAACCACTAGACAGATAAACCTGGCTCAGGCACCATCCAAACCAAATGGGGCTTTATCTGTCAACATCAGCAGCCTGACATGCATCTGGAAGCAAATAGGAAGTCAGTGCAGTCTCCAGAGAACTGATGTAATAGTCTCCTTATGGCTAAAACCCTTCCTTCTCCCCCGGCAGATTGGTAGCTACACTTACTGCCAACAGCAGATTCTGAGTGATCTTCAGGTTTAGTCTCAAATACAACTCATTACAACGAACTAATACGAATATTAACATTACTTCTGCTTAGTGTTAGAGCATTCTTTTTTTTTGTCTGCAAAGGAGTGTAAAGAAAGTATTTCTTTTCAATAAAAAATTGAATTGAAATAACAAGGAACAAAAATGTGGCAGCTAGGAACACTCTAGAAATAAAAATACCACCGTATCTGTGCAGGGTTTATGTTATTAATATTCAGTATGCAAAAATCCTAATTTACACTCTGCAGCCCTCATAGTGACATACAGAGTAAATCTCAGAGAGCACTGAGTGACTCTGCCCTTTCATTCAGACAAGTTTGGATGGCTGTTGTTACGTGGGATGAAGGAAGGCTAACATAAAGACTATTTAGTTGAAGAAAAGTTGCAAAAAATTCCTTAAATGCAGGCAAGAACATGTTCCCTTCTTCCCCCAGCATCTCCTAGATGTTACACTATCTCAGTTTCCTTGGTCATTTAACAGTGCTCTTTGGTTGACTTTCTCTCATGATCCTCATGGCAGTGCCTCAGCAGGGGAATACAACTGCTGTTTGGTCTAGCTTTTGGGCATGAGTGTTGGCAATAATATTCCCTTTCCTGCTTCCTTCTGCATCCTGCTTACTTCTGATGTACAGAATGCGTCTGTTATTCTAAGTATCACAGACAAGAACTGGCTCCCTGCTACGCTGCACTGTGAGGGAAGGTCATTGTCAAGGGAAGCAGTGAAAGGGGAGGCAAAAAGGATGCTACCATTCAGTTGGCTGAGCTTTCTACAGGGAAAGTACAAGGAAAAATAATGCTCCCTCCTAGAGTTTTCACAAGATAATGAATACATTTGGGAAAGGAAAGGGGATTTAAATTCTTCAACCCACAGATCAGTACCTCTACATCATGTTTGGCTCAGTGGTTTCCAAATGATAATGGTTGATTCACCTGTACCCCTGTATTGTATGAGGAACTAGCAAAAATGAGGGAGGAATGGCCTGGAGAAACTATATCTGATGAGGCAAAATTTCTCAAAAGTGGAACAGAAGCATTTCCAATAGTGAGTACCTTGTAAAATAAACCTGTAAGCTGGAAAAAACTATGAAAGCACTAAATACACAGAAGTGTCATATTCAAATACTGAAATGAGTAATTAGATATTTTATGGAAAGGAATGAGATACTTTCTGTGTTATAGCTTAACATAACTTTAAAATTAAAGTTTACAATTTCTTTGTATATATAAGTGCACATGAATAACTTGGAGCTCTTATTAGCATGGCTGCTGCTCTGCAACTTGTAGAATTAAGTAGAGTCCCTGCCTTAAGAACAGTCTGGAATTGCATGCTGTAAACTATATCAATATTTAAATTATATTGGAGGAATTTGAAAGCATAAAAGATTTTTAAATGGTTTTGAGCAGGGCAGTAAAAATGAAATCTAGGATTATCTGTCTAAATTCACCAAGGAATTGGTTCTATGACTGTATTATCAAGAAATTCTATTCCAGGCAGAACCCAGTGGCAGTTTTCCTTAAATAAAGACCATATTATCAGATCTAATTAAGCCTATATATTGAGGAGCCTTCATTTTACTACACTCTGGATCCTGCTTCAGCATTTTCCAAATCTTACTGCAGTTGCTGCTGAACAGTATTGCCATTTCTATAGCTGCAGGTTTAGTTCTCTAATAAAGACCACCACAACAAATCTTACAGTCACTACTCTTCGACTTCTCTCTCATTTTCAGTTTGAAACATCATTTAATTTATACTGATCGTAGGCTTTTTGTTGCCTGTGTTTTAAAATGTCAGTTGTTGCTGGTATGCCTGCCCCATTTAGCTCATTGTTGATGCCTTTTGCTCTCTGTGGAGGGCCAAGTGTTTCTTTTGTGCTAAAAAGAAAATCATAACATGCCCATACACACTTTAATATTGTATATTAAAAATACACAGGGAGTCCCCCCTCTATTAGCTGAAGCAGATGCTTTTTGTTTGCGTGCTTAAGCCCTGCCTAAATGCCAGCTTTCATTTGTATCGTGCATTCAGTTCTTACTGAACTATGCATGAGTGTGTGTCTTAACTCATGCATAGAAAACGTAGGTAAGTAGTGGTTCCCCAAAACATTTTTTCAAAAAGAGCTTGAACACTCCACCTTATTGGCAGACTAGTGAACTTCAAAAGACTGACCCTTAAAAGGAAACACATTATAGAACCCCGAGACATTTCTAGAGCTATGGTTGCAACAATCTTTCTGTTGTAAGCCATATTTTTTAATCTTCCTCTCATAATTTTTTTCCAAGATACATTCTGTACCTTAAATTTGTCACATGCACCATCTATTTAGAGAATCAGCACCTAATTGCTGTCATGAAGGGTTCTACAGAAATGTCTCAGAAGTTTTGATTTATAATTTGAGATTAATCAGATAAAACATCTTGGATGTAAGAAAAATGATTGAAACCACTTTTACCTTGCTTGGGAACATCTACCTCAGCAACTGCTTTGGGATGAAAAATCTGAACACATGATTTTCTTCAGTAGAAAACTAGGGTTTCAGGATTGTCAACAGGGTATCTCAGGATTAACCATTATGAAATCCTGGCAGGTCCCGGTGGAAAGAGTAAATACTTATCGTTAATGCTGCAGATACTACAGTTTATTTAAGATTTCATTTCTTTAAAAGGAAGTTTCTCAGCTTTTCATTTCAAAGTTGTACCATAAATAGCCTAGAAGTTTAAAGGTATGGGCTAGTGAAATGAGTGCAGTTCCCAGCAATGGGCAAAAGGGCTATTCTAGCAGATTTCTAAAGCTCGCCTGAAAAAACTGGGATCCAAACTGCTCTGAGGCATAAGCCAATGTGAAGGGTAGGACACAGCAAAGAGGAAAAAACAGGAAAACACAAGAAAGTGGTAGAAGGGGAGGCACAGCTACTGATAGCTGTGGTGGAAGGAAACCGAGATGCCAGGAAGAGGTGGGCTGCACGGAGACACCAAGGAGGGGTGGGTTAAAAAAAAAAAAAGTTTTCTGTATCAGATCACAGATACAACCAGAGCCAGGGCACAGGTTTCACAGAAACTTATTCAGTCCAGTGGATGTACCCTCTGAGATACAGATCCCTACAGTACTGCAAGTGGGCACCTTCAGGAGTAATATATTCTTCTTGCCAGAACAGTTGAGTATCTCCTGCTGAATTTCTTGAAAGGAAATGGGGAAAGTAAAACTTTGGAGCACCGGTCCAAGGATCATCGTAATCTGCAGGATTAGAGCTGTATCCGCATTTAGTTTCACCCAAATTCTTAAAACTAGAGTTGAAGTTGAAAATACATATCGGTTAATTCAAAATGATGTTAGTAGAATGCTGCAGCCTTAAAGTTAGTAAACTGAGCAGGATTTAACTCCAGAATTTTAGGGATTTTAGGATCATCCTGCTAAACACTATAGGCCATGCTGGTTTCCTTAGATAAAGGGACAGAGCAATACATTTACTGTTAGGTACTCTTTGCCTTCCTCCTCCCCCCCCCCCCCCCCCCAAATAATGGTTTCATATGAGAGTGATTAGTCTAAACTGCTATTCACTTGTTTTAAGAGGAACAGTTTTCTGCAGCTCCTTCACACTGGTTTGAAAAGAAAAAAAATACCAAACATTCTGCTTAATTAAGACCTAAAGAGGCGGTGCAAACTTTTGATGATTAATTGAAGCATGCTTTAGACTGATGCATATTTAGTTATTATAATGTGATAATTTTATCTTGTTATACAAACTGCTCCCTTTGGGAACATGATTTAACACTGCAAACACCCTGTGTTTATTGCATTGTTCATTATGAAAAATACACAGGCTAAAAACCATAAGGAGATGTATCTGAACAGTATCTGTGCAGTGGATGCAGGGAGTATTTCTTCCAGCTCTAATGACACAACCCAGGGGCAGAAAAACACAATATTGGAACTCCCCGAATAACACTTCTTATGAAGAGTTGAGAGCTTACAAAAGTAGAGGCTGGAAGTTCAGATCTTATACTGTGTATGAAAGAATATGTTTTTGTATTACCTGATATACTTACAGAAAATGGCATTTTTTTCTTCAGTTCTGCTGAAAACTCTCTTGTTACTATTTGGCTTTTCTATGCCAACTCTGCTTTGTCTTACCTGTTACCTTTCATAAGTGTGATAAACCTGAGAACACGCTAAGCACATTGCAGGAGCAGGTCATAAGGGCTCAGCCCAGGTGGAGAAAAAAAAGGCAGTTGCTAGCAAAAAAATTTTTTTGGTCTAACCATTTGAGAATGATCTGTACTGAGACTTGCAGACATTCTTTTCCTACTTTACAAATGTATGTCAGCTTAGCTATGTGAGTCCTGAAGGTGATGGTGAATGGTCTTCATCAACAGAGCTACTCCAGCAAGTGCTCACATGATGGACATGGGCATGCTGTTGGAATGAGCTTAGGTTACTCAAAGGGATACGCTAAGCTAGACCTACCAGCAAAAATCTGTCTGTGTAAAATAGGAGCACATTGCTGATGTAGTATACCTATATAGTTACTGTGGAGAAGCTCTCTTAGTTCAGACTTAACCTAAAAGAGTTTAGAAAATATTCAAGATAGATAAGTTGTCTCAGACTGCTTGATTCGAAATTCTCTCCTCCCTGCTTTTTTGTTGCTGATTCTTCTTGCTGAGTATTCTAGATACTGGTATTTGATACATTTTCATGCAAGAAGGGCAAGAGTCTGGTAAAGTGATTTTTAAAGAATTTGGCCTTAAGAAACAAAGGTCTGTGAAAAAGTGAGAAGAATCTTGGCTTGAATGGAAGATTTGAATTACCGGTTTTGGAATGTTCCAGTTTGTGTTTAGCAAAAGAAAGCAATTAAATCACCGGCCTCTGGCTTTTCTTATTACACACAGTCTTAATGGTTTTTTTTAAGTTATTGCTTCCCACTGCTGTGAATTGTAATGGTAGAAATACATGGACTATTACTTTTCTGTTAATGTTGCAGTCCTCTTTTTCAGTCACTAAACTTAATACACTATAATCAAACAACCCTATTAAATATTTTCACAGCTTCAGCTCAGGCCTCTATTGCAACCAATGTCAGAAAAGCAAGCACACAATCAAGTCTGGACCTTTATCATTGTTCCCAGCTGTCATCCACATATCTTGCTATGTAAGCCGTAGAACATAGCTCTGTACCTATCCTAAGTACCAAGAATGGATACTTCTCTCTGCCATTCTTAGCTTCACTTGAGGCTAAAAGAGATTGGTTTTAGAGCAAATCTTCCTCCTACTGGGCTGCAYAGAGTTCTTGTTGATAGTCAATAGGTAATTCGTCACATGATATTGATTTTTTTTTCTTTTTTCCACCTGATGAATTGCATTATGAGAAGCTGGAATTACATCAAAAATTTACTTGGGCAAATCTGCATCTGTAAGAGCAGTCATGACTTAAAAGTGGCATATTAGTGTACTGCTGTTTCCTGGCTGCTTTGCTTGGCTATGTTTGTGTAATCCTTTGTAGCAGTGTGTCCGAGTCTTCTAAATAGAAGAGACATCTACTTTAATTATTACTATTAGTATTACTATTACTATTAAAAGGGCTATATTGTATTCCACCATTTTCTTTCCCTCTCTTCCCCTTTCCTTCCTTCAAAATGATGAACATTTTGATTAAGAATGTTGCTGATGCCTTCTGGGTAGCAGCTCTCTCTTCCTGGAGGTGTAGACTGAGGCTGGGAATGGTCTGTGGACCATTCTCCACTGTTTGTTGACTAACAGATCCTTGGACCACAAGTTAAGCAATACTGCTTCAAAGGATTCCCCCTTTGGTGGTGGCCAAATTCTGCTGATCAGGGCGTGGGAAGACAACAACATAACAGAGTAGGTGACTCTCCTTGTCCCCTCCTCTTCTTGCCAGGATCCATATTAAAGGAGGTCTTTGGCCAAAGGAGATGGAGTAAGCCTTACTGTCCTGCATAACCTTGTGCATCAAAGTGTATAATGTAGGTTCTCCATGTAAACAGTTATTGYTCCTGCTGGGATGTTATGTAATTGAAAACAGACAATTATATGGTCTTTCTCATCATCCATGGGAGAATTATGTGTGTCTGTGAACAGGGAGTTGAATGTTAACTAAGGTATTTCCCCTCTTACGTCATGCATGAAAACACCTGAGAATCCTAGTGGCGGTGCTCTGTGCTTCTCCTTAAAAACTGTGCCCCAGAAGAGCCTAACTGCTTCGAAAAGAAGTACACCAGCATCCACTTTGCCAGTGAACTCTCTTCTCAGCTCTATAATTTTCTCTTTTCATTTATGACAGCTATTCTCACCAGTAATGAAGACTATTATAAAGGGATCACTGTTAGATCTTCTGTTTTTCAGAGATAAAATACTTCTTATCAGTAGGAGAATATATGTTGCTGTTTTCTGAAACAAGAGGTTGCTGTCTCTTTCCTCTGGTTCACAGGATCTTCTCTAGCTGGGTAAATTCAAAAGGGCAAATTCAGTCTGTAAGGAATTGGTTTATCATGGTGCAAAAATAAGGCACCAGGGTGCCTTTTTAAAAGCTTAGTACCTCAGATTGCTCAGGATAAAAATGGTAGGAAGAGCTCTTGGAAGTTAGCCCTCCAGCCAAGACTGGTGTGCTGGCTGGCCCAGAGAGAAAACTCTGACAATACGATGCAAGAGCAGACTAACACCGCTCTGTGTTCCTATGTGTCTGGCTGTCAAATTACAACCAGCTCAGCAGTAGACTTCCTGACCCCTATAGATGGCCAGTGATAATTTCAGCCAAAGTGTTTTGATTTCCCTTGATATTCAATATATTAAAGCATTTATAATATTGGCAAATCCCACTCTAAAGAGTAAATGATTAAATGCATTAAGCACAAATCTATGTTATGACTTAGCCTTAAATATAGGTTTAAAGGTGTACAGCCTGATTAAAACTAAAAGGTCATTTTTTTACACTGTACAATTTTATTTGTAGCTATAAATCATAACACAATTTGTGGAAGGAAAAAAGTTATTAAACTGGCAATATTTATTCCGTTAAGGTGAATAAAATGCAGCACGTAGTTCTGAGTTATGATAGCTGGGGAAAGGAGCCAAATCACTCTGCTAAAAATTAGTTTGCCAATAATTTTACAGAACGATGACARTGTAGCTTCAAAAACAAATCCTTTATAGGGAAATGGGATGACTGCATGACAGACTCTCTGAGCTATGAATTCTCCACAGCTCATGGACTAGGAACTGCTTTAACAATTAGTCTTTGGGGATTTTTTTTTCCAGAAGTTAGACAATGGCTGATGTCTGTAACTGGAAGGTCATGCTGTAGAATAGACTGAACATAAGAACTGAAGAATTCTGAGTTTTAAGTCAAAAGTTTCCTACTAACTTACTGTATTGATCTGTTTAAGAGACTTTAACTATTCACTGTCCCCATCTGTGAAGTGGGGGTAAGAATAATGACCAGACAAGAACATTGCTGGGACTTTAAGACAAAGAGTACAACAACATTTCAGTGCTGAGATATTTCTTTTTTTTGAAGTTTCTGTTCCTCCAATGTATTGCCTCCCTCACGCTAGTGACTCCCATATTCTAAAAGATTTGACATAAGGAGCTGAGCGCGACTATAAATTTGAGCAACACAAATTGGCAGCGAAGAATATCACTGGAAAAGGATTTGGAAGTTCCAGGTAGTAGAAGTGATAGAGCCAATCGAAAAGAAAATAATTATGAAATAAAGGAGATGTATGAAGAATACTGGAAAGGCAGCAAAGAGCAGAGGTGAAGGGAACAGTTTCAATTAGCTAACGGTATTGGGCTGTTAGCACAAGTATTCAGAGAAATAAAAATTTCAAACTAGTGTAATAATAAGAAAGATTTTACACATCAGAAGGCATACATATCATATTCATAAGACACATTTCAGAAGATCTTGAAAGAGACTCAAAAACTCTCTGACCAATGATAACAAAAACAAGAATAACCAGGCAGTCATTACCACAGGGCTGCATCTTCCTTCTTGCTCAACTCTGTTTTTGTGCTTGCTAAATTCAAATGAAAGCTCCYCACTTTGTACTTTAGTCAGTATTTAGAAACAACACTGAAAAGGGGTATTTCCTTTTCCTTCCAGTTTAAAATAGGACTCTTGTTAGAACCCTGCTTTGGTGCAGTACCAAGTGTATTTTATCATCAGGTTGCTAAGCAGAATACCTCAGAGGCTCTCCATAAGGGACTGTAAGCAACAAGAACAAAGCAGCAGTAGTTATTAATTCTCTAGCCTTGGTTAATTATTTAATAAATAGTCACATACTCTTAAAAATGCTAAAAAGCTCTCAAGACTTCCAGAGCTTTTCAGCAATGCACCATTTTTAAGTTAATAACCTTTTCCAGCCATCTTAGAAGCTCTGCCAATCTGCTGAGCCTGGTTGGCGCAGGTCACTGGCTGCCTGAGGAACAAGCTGGTAGTCATAAGCCTGCACATTTTCATTCTCAAAGAGTGAGGAAGTTAGAAATAAGATGAGCCAGTGCTGGTTGTGTCTAAGAGTGAGCGTGCAGATGTCTGAGGAAGGTGTTTGTATCTCGGTAAATGTTGTTCTTATATTTCTGTTGTAGAAGATGATGTGTCAAATGTACAAATAATGTGTGCCTGGTGCCAGAAAGTTGGAATCAAGCGCTATTCCCTGAGTATGGGAAGTGAAGTGAAATGCTTCTGCAGTGAGAAGTGCTTTGCAGCTTGCCGAAGAGCATATTTCAAGAGAAACAAGGTAAGAGAAATAAGGAAAGAAGTAATCTACATAGACATAGTTTTAATCAGGCCYAGCATGGGTCTTATTTAGCATAAAATAGAAGCTCTTTTATTGTTTTCTGTTTCATCTAGTCCCTTCACTTTCCAACTGTATTGTCTGTTGGACTGTCAACCCTTTACTAACCTTGTTTCTTTCAGATTCCTTCAGCTTGATGCTTAGGTTTTGTGAGAGTCAATGAAATTAAACAAACAGTAACAATAATATCCAATAACATAAGAGTCCCAATTTGGCCTCAGCATCTAAGAATACTTGCTGCATATGCACGGCGAAGAGGAGGAATCATGAAAACAGAATAGGATATATATAGAATATATCCTATATAGAATATAGATTGGTTACGGATGACTATGTTAGCTTTACCAGGTAGTGGAGTCCTGCTCAGCTGAAGTCAGTGGAAGTAGTATCACTAAGTTCAGTGGCCGTAGAATCATGGCAGTGGGTTTTAGGCTTTTAGGGCCTGAATCTGAATCCCATCAAGATAGTGGAAGTCTTCTCCTTGATGCCAGTGAGCTGTAGTTTCAGTCTTTTGAAGCGTATCTTTGTTAATAAATTATTGCTGCAGAATTCAGACACTGTAGTTTTTGTTTTGCGGTAAGCAATGTTAGAACATCTAAAGTAGCATGAAAATCCCTCCTACTCAGTTTAAATTTGTCTTTGTCTAAAATTAGAATGTAATCCTAATATTGAATGTCTACAAAAATCGCTGTAATTGCTAAAGTGCAGTGCCTGAAAATGCCCTCTAGGTTACTTTAGCAGCTGTTTTCTGCGGCAGAATGTGTGATATGCCATCAAAAAAAATAATGAAGTAGCACTTCAGCATTTTTAATTTTTATAAAAGTAGCTGTGTCCTTTTGGCACTTATTAGTACAAGAGGAGTCTTTGGTTAGCCTTCCCTGTCTTAGAAATATTTATTATTTTAAAACCCTTTACATTTGGATTTTCTAAATGATACAGTTTACCCTCACGCTATAGAACATTCAAAGTCTGTCAAGTTCAAACAGAATTCAGGTCTTCAAATCTGGTATTTTAAATCTGTGGTAGTAACAAATAAGTACATATGGATCCTAGATTCAAGATGCACTGTTGTAGCAAATTACCCTCCTTTATGAATTTGGGTCACATCATCCTGCCAAAAAAAAAAAAAAAAAAAAAAAGCCTGAAGAATTAGGTTGCAAAAATCAGTAGAGTGGAATTTTAGTTGCAGTCTTTGAGAATCAAGCTCATAATATCTACTGGAGCAGACAGGCAAGTTAAAATCATGTGGAATCCCCTTTTATCTAGAAATAGTGTGGAGGAGTGAAATAAATTCTCCTTAGATGCTCCTCGTTTCAAAGCAAAGAAAGACACATAGACTGATGCTCAGGGCCATGACAGAAAGGTTCCCATATATACGTGTATGTGCACAGATGCACATTTATACATTTGTAAGATTCTCTAGGGTAACAGGATACAGATCACTGTCAGATGATGTTCCCATGACTTTCAGTCCCAAATTTGCATGAGTAAGATAGGTCAAAGTAATGCAGGAATTGTCAGTGATCCTCATTAGGTGGTCCTGTGTGCCTAGCAGTGATGAGTACCAGATAGTTCAGGCTACCTTGGAAAACCTGATGAAAGAACAACCAATTCACAAGGGAGTCTCTTTAGTCTATAGCTTAGATCCTGAAATAGGGGAGTTTATATCCCATACTAAAAAAAAAAAAAAAAAAGCATATTAACATAATGCATAGATATACTTCAGCCTTTTACTAGCCCATGAGTAGTAGAATTCAGTAATATAGAATTCAGTAATAGTTTATGGCTATGAATTTAATCAGTCATGCAATACAATAAAAAGTTCCCTTTTACTTGCCTTTGATTTTTTTTACTTGTATGCTTTACTGGATACCTCCTTGTCCTTGTGTTATAAGAAAGGTTGAATTAGYGCATCTCATTACCTCTGGCTTCCTTTCCTACACCTCTATTAGTTTCTTCTGGAAGCTATGCAGTTCTGAATATTTTCAGCTTCTCATACAGAAAGCTCTCTGTACTATTCTTTATTTTGTGTATATCTAAATAACAATAGAAGATCCTAATCTTTTAATRTACCATTATATCCCTGTGAAATGTCCTATTCTTCACTAAAGAGGTCACAAATTAAAAAAAAAAAGTGTCATGGGAGAACTTGGCAAAATATGGCAAGATAACATATTGGTTGCTCCCCTTCAAAGTAAGCCAATGAATCACCTTTTATTCCCCTTTGCCCCTGTGAAATCTGGAATTGTGCAGAATCTGATGCAACACTGGAAATCTAGAGCTGTCCATTGCATATGTTTAGGGCATTAAATGATCAGAGGGGAGAATCCTTAGGAAATGTTGCCATTGAGTTTAGGCAGCTATAGCAGAATATAGCTGACCCTCATGCTTCTTATTTTGCACTTCACCTGTTAATAATAGAGCAGAATCTTGAGGAACAAGATCAAAGGAACAAGGTTGTAATAATTTAAGATTTAACTGCTGATCTTTAAACTGTTATTACTAGTCCAACAGTGTACCTGTCTTCTCCATGAGTCTAATGTTTATTTATGTATTTGAGAAGTTATGCTACTCTACACTTCCTCATTTTTTAAATATAGAAGTAAAATAGTCACATTTCACCTGCCTTATGTATGTTTTAAACAGCAGACTTCTGCAACAATATAGTGTTGTATTACATTAAATATGTACAGCTGCTGCATTTCAGGGAGCTGATAGGACTTTGTGGTCACTTCATTTAAGGCTTGAATTTCCTAAAGGATTGTGTTAAGCAGTCTTCCCTCTCTCCCCCAGATAAGAAATGCTGTAATAAGCACGTGCTTAAAATGATGATGGTTTGAACAGTAAAGAATAAATCATGTTTAATGTCTCAAAATGGCACTAAGTAATGCTGCAAATTAGACATCCCTGAATGCCAATTGCTGTGTTTAGAATTAGGATTTTTCTCATCATCCTAATGAAAAAATACTCTCCCATACACAGGGCAAGTGCTCATTGAGGCACTCCAGGCCCACAAATTCCCAGCCGGGAGAAAGCTTGGCATGAAACCACCTTTAAGTACCCCCAGAGGGCAACAGAAATGCCCCCAAAAATCTTGGTTTACGTGGGCACTGACTACTCCTGCCCTGTAAGTCCTTCCCCAGCCCTCTCATGCAGTAGGTTTAGCAAGAGGAGCAATACACTGGAATAAGGCAGCACACTGCTGCCTCTGGAGTGTCTGAACCAAGCACTTTATTCGGAGGTACATCTCAGTCCTTCGTGCCTTCTGTCACAGCAAAGTTGTGTCCATTTGTACTCCAGAAACTCTGCAGGTGCATGCTCTGCAGCTGTGTATAGCCAGGGCTCTCAGGGAGTTTCATGGCTGAGACTGGGAGTTTTTAAGGAAAACAGACTTGCACAATTGAAAGTTGCTCTTCTCATAAGAAATGCAGATTTTGCCCCAGGTATCCTGCAGTCATGACCATTTAAAATTATCCATATTAGCAAACATGCCTTGCAAGAATAGAAATATATATATTTTGCAGTTATAATGCGTCTCCCCACAGAGTGTAATTTTGTCTAAATTATTAGAAATGATTGAAGAAAAAAAAAAAGATTCTTTTACCCCTTTAGGCAGAGCAAAGTGTTTAGATTATATCTGAGTTAGAAAAAAAAATAAAAATACAACCCTCCCCCCCAACAAAAGTAACCCAAATCTGAGTTTGTGTTCCTGTTTGGTCTAGTATGCATAGTCAAATGTACATAATGAAGTAGTGCATAATGATAACCTGTTGTGCATAATAATAYCAATTAAAAGGAAGTGTTGCAGGAAAGGGAGTACTTCATACTAATGTTTGTAATTGAATAGATTTAAGATCTGGAGCTGTTCCGATGCTCTCTTCCTTAGAGGTTTAGTTTTATAGGCCAACTAATATGAAGTTTAGTACTAAGGACGCACGTAGGGGCAAAAACACTAGACCACCAAATTTCAGAATATTAAATTTAAAGGGAAATATTGGATTCATAATTGGATCCAGTGGGTTTGAAGCCTAAAAAGATTAATTTTAAAATTAAGTTTATTAAATCAATGAGTCAGAAAACAAATTTATTATGATCCAATGGCCAAACCTAAAATGAGCACTGAATTCATGTAGGTTATATGTGCTGTTCAGAGATATATTAAAGACTGACTTGCTTTACTTGACTAAGACATTGGAGAGGAAGTGACTGCAAGGTTGTCAGACAGTATTTTGTACTTGACCTTGCTTCTGCTTTGCTCTGCCTTTCAGTCAGGAAAAAAGATGATAGATGTTTTTGTTTACAGTGTAATCAAATTTCATTTCTACAAATAAATAAAAAGGCATAAATCAGAAAGTACAAGTGAACTACTGTTTAGCAACAAGAAAAAGTAAATGGTGATCATCTTTTTTTCTCCTCATATGGGACACTGATCTGCAGTGCTGTACATGGGTCAATAGCATAGATAGCCAGGTTACCTGACTAGTGGGGGTCCTAATGGACTTTAATGTAGAGAGCAAGGACAGATGTCCTTCATGCTAGCATGGCACCATTTTCTACAACAGAATCTAACTTTACTCTCCTTACTGTTCCAAGGTGAGAGAAATGGCAAGACATWTTTCCTTTTCAGTGTTGGAACTCAATCCTGAAGAGGATGTAGTTTATGCATTTTTTATCTCATCTGCATGGCATGAATGAATTTGAAGAGTCAAACAGGCCCATAAGAAGGGATATGCATTTATTTAGTAATGCATTCTATTGCATTAGATAATTCCTTCCATTTTCAAATTGTATTTAAAAACAATGAACTGTACACAGCAGCATCATAAAGCCTTAGCACTCCTGCCTGAATAGTTTTTCAGTTAATTAATGTATATCGCTACATGATTAATAAGGACATGTATATACAAACAGATGCTAAAAACTGGGAGTAAACAGAAGCTATCATTCCCCAAAATTATTACTGAGGATTGTCAGAGAAAGTTCTCTTGATTTCAAGCTTAATTATGCTGCCTAACAGTGCATGAGAAATATTTAACAATCTCCCTGTTAAGTCAATGAGTAACGGCAACAAAAAAGTTAGCTTCTTTTTTTTTTCCTTAGGCACATGCAAAATTTAATTTGTAAAATGATCACCATTCATGAAAATTTGGAAAATTGCTTAAAGTGACTTGATGCAAATAATGCCCCTGACAGAAGAAATTTTAGATGTTACATCTTCCTTCAGATTTCATTTTCTATAAAAAGTTTTGAAACATGTGGGACTCTGAACAGAAAAATAGTATTTATGCTGGAGATTTAAGCTGCATTAATTTGGAGTTCAGAAAGGTCAGTGTAGGGCAGGTGGCCTACCTGGTTTGCATGAAATTGTCTGTATTTGGCTTTACAGAGATGTAGAGAAGTGTGATGTAAGAAACAGTTCACAAACTTTCTTCTTTTGATGTGGATTTACGTGGAAGGCATGCATATGTGTTTATGTGTGCTTGTGTACACAAGCACACGTGTGTATGTTTGCAGCACAAGCCAATTAGCAGGGACTCTTGCTGATGCTCAAAGGTGGAAGGGGAAAAGATGACAAACATCCCCATAGCTGTGACTGCTATGTTAGGATATAAATGAGTGCTGATGAATGAATGCAGATGTGATGCTGTGTCTGTGGAGGAAACAGTTTAAGTGTGGGGCACAAGGGCTAACKGCTTTGAGGAACTGCATGGAAAAGGAGGGGGAAGGAAAATATCCTCCCTCAGGGGATGTTTATAAAGTATGTGGAGGGTGGAAGGCCCCAGACAGTGACCAAGAGTCTGTAACATACTCTTGGATGTAAAGCAAATCCTGAGTTGTGAAAGAGATGGTGGCATTAGTTAGAAGGGAGAAGAGTATGTATCACTGTCTGGCTGTCATCAGCTGGCCTTTTTACTTACTGGGTACCGAAACCAGAAGTCTCAAAATTCCTTCCCTAAACCAGAGCCAAGATTTTCCATGATTAGAAGAGGCAAATGAAATTCCAAAATTAACCTAGTGAGAGTCAGAATATCTCACTGCTCACCCACACCAAAGCAAAATGTATTAACATTGCTAACGATGAAATGCATCAGCACATGACTGATGCCACCAATGACTTAATGAAGGGACCTGGCAAACCAGTGTGCTTGTCAGTTTGCAAACTCAATGGACATTTTACTGTCCATCTGCTGCCATTTAATACTATAAATTTGAATCAAATTCCCATTGTCTGAATTATTAGCAGGTATCCAATCCAATTAAAAGGCGTGTTCACTTTTAATTTTAACTACCATGTCACATTACATCAGTCATGTTGCATTCTGGCTACTTTGATTATATCAAGATGAATGTGCTAATTACAACTTCAGAATCTGCTGTCTCTTGGACAGCAGGCATCTGATTCAAATGAATCGACCGGTTTATGTGAGGTGTCCTCACATCAATTCTGAACAGCTTCAGTGATTGCCTCTCTCCTCACTGCCAGAAGTAGGTTTTGTTTACATACAGATGTTACAACAAAATAACACTAATTGCATTAGGACTTGACTGGAAATGCTTTTAAGGTTTTCGTGTGCTGGATTTATGCAGTTTAGACCACTGAGCTGGATTTAAATAGTGAGATACTACGACACCTTGATATGGGAGATGTGGAAGAAGTTGCTCTCTACAGGATACGTTCTCAGAGTGACTGAGGAAGAAAGATGTCTGTACCTGTTTTTCTAGAGATTACTAAGGTACATTACTGAAGTCTTTTAAACAACTCAGGATGAATTTTTGGAGTGGAGAGAGAGACACTAGGGGAAAAATAGACATTTTGCTCCTTTGGCAAGATAGAACTCATGATCTATGTCCAGTATGTATCTATATCACCAAGGGATTTTTGATTAAAGAGTCTAGAGGCATAGCAATGATGCATTCAGAAAATGGGCAGATATAATACACATGGGTGCTTACTTTGCTCTGAACTCCTTTGGCTCTGATGTATGTGAGCTAGACAGTAAAATATTGCTCTCTTCCACATTCCAGTATCTCAGTTCATGTTATGTTAGATTAGCGCATGTTGCCTTGGCCTCATATGAAATAATGCACCTTCCAGCTTTGTTTCCATTTGATCAATACCGAATCAGCATGGAAAACAGCGTTTATTCTGATGAAAACTTAGGATAGATCTTCAAAGTAAATTTCATTTACACAGATTATATTTGATGCCACTTTTCCTTTTCTCACGAACACATCAATCATTAATACTCATAAGAGCTGGGCAAATAATGAAATGCATATTAAATAATATGTTTGTTCAAAAATATCATGACATTTGAATAAATTATTGGCTTGGTGCATCTGTTAACTTATCAGTAAGCTCATTAACTTAGGGAAATATTGAAAAAGTAGCTTGAGTATTTTTTCATGATATATATATATTTCTTTAAAAAACAAAATTCATCAAATATGGTTTTCAAAAATATGCTTGGATTAGGAATAATATTGTGAATGAGACCCTCTGTACACACTCCTGGAAAGATGTATGCAATACTGCAATTAACTGAATAGTTTAACTAGGTGAAATTCTAGCAGTTTTCTGCCTAGACAGAGGACCATAATGGGCAGCAATAGAAAATCCAAGGGGTCCAGTTGGAGGTGGAAGTAATTTCTAGTTCTGAATTTTCATGGGGGCACAAGTAGCTATCCCGATACTCTCAAACATTAGATAACAGCTAAAGTAATTTGTGCAGCAGAGATGGTAATTCAGTGGAAYTGTGGCAAATTATTGTCAGCTGATGATCTGTATTTAAATATGTTATTATGCAAAAATTAAGTTTGCAAAGTTTCTTCTGAAATGGTGACTTCCCTCTCCATCACACACAGAAATCTTGGGACAAATTCAGTGATGAAACTATGCCATACCAAAGGAATAAACCATATCATATATCTTTTGGCCCCTTCTAGGTAGGAAAGTTACATCCCTTCAGCTTTGTTTGCAAACATTTGCTGGTTTCCAGCAAGACTGAAGAAGCCTTTACACACATTAACCTTGAATCTGACCTCGTGAATCTAAATGAGGCTAGGAGAGGCCAAATGGATAGAACTTGCATGCTGCAATAGTGAAGGACTGTTTGCTGGCCAGCTAAGTTCAGTTACAGGCTGCTCTCTGTCAAAAACCCAAGCGTTTATAACTCGTCCATTTGATTTTAAATTGGGCAGAAAGTAAACATATGTTGCAAGTTGTCAGCCTGGATGCAATTTTATATCTAAAGTAAATGTGCTCATCTGTTTAATAATTTTTAGAAACAGTCATAAAGTATCTGATGGTTTTGGGGGTGGGAGGGTTTTGTGTGTGTATGTGGCTTCAGCTGTTTTTGGTTTATTTAATCTCCTGCCTGAAAAGCAGGAGGCCACATTCTGCCTTCATTGCACATATGGACAATTCAGTCTGAAGCACTGGTGGAGCTGCGCAGGTGGGAGCAAGGTCTTTTGGCTGCACAGGTGGTTGGAGACATGGCTCCTGTTCTGCCCATTTACTTTCAAAGCAGACCAGAGAGTCTTTCTGGCCCTTATCTGGATTTTGCAAGGGGAAGGATCTTCATGTAGTGTACGAGCCCAGTGCAGCTCTGCTGGGCAGTGTGTGAGAGCAGCAAGGGACTTAGCTTCCTCCATTAGCATAGGCCAAATAGAGTAATTTTCCCCATATCACACAGACAGATGCAGCTGTGCAGTGTCCAATACACCTGTGGCCCTTCCTACCCCAGAAATCAGACTGTCAAATCAAATGGAAAGCACGCTGAGTTGATCAAACAATGACCCAGGCTCGATTAATTTTATTATTTTTAATATAGCTCCCAGGTTTTCACAATTGTGATGCACCATGGTATTAAATAAGGTTGAAGAGAGTAAATGGAACTAAACACAGGTCTTAAAATATTAATCTAGAARTTTAAAAAGAAAGCTGGCATTTAGATATTATGAAGAGATAGGGTTGAATAATTTCATGGTGTAGTAATAATGATCAATTTTAACTGGTCTTTGTTAAATGATTGAGTCTTATGACTCCATTTGGAGAAGTAATTTATCAGTATCATGAAACATTGCTTCTCAGGCTTGATAAGGCAACTCCTTACTAAATTTTGTGTAATGCACTGGCATTAAAGGAACAGGTGAATGTACTACTAACTTTAATATTGTGAGACTGTAACTTCATCCTAAAGAAAGAAAGGAAGAGGAATTCTCAAAGAGATGATTCTAAAATAACAAGGAAAAGGGTTAACCAAGAGAAAGTTTAAAAAAAGAAAAAAAAGTATTGAATCACTCTGGAGGCTATTTAAGAACACCATATTAGATGCACAGATGGTACATATACCTCTGAGCAAGGAAAAAGTAGAAAGGGGAGAGTAAATCTGGCATAGTTAAGTGAAGAAGTGCATAAGCTTAAAGGGGCACTGTCAACTTAAAAATCACACTTTTATAGGAAATTTTGTTACCTACTACTGTTACAAACAACACCTATGATTACTGTAATTGAAAGATTAGAGAAAAAATACTCTTCTGCTTTTTGGTGTGCTTGCTTTGGGCCTGATCCAAATTCCATCAACATCAGTGGGTGACTTCCCATTGATTTTAATGAGATTTGGATCAGGCCCTTTGCATATTTGACTGTACATTGTGTACAAGCAGTTTCATTATTTTGCATGTGGTCTCTTATTGTTTCTGTGTTTTTTCACACAGCAAGAGAGGAAAAAACATTTTTTTCCAAATTGGAAATGTGGTTGTTAAACTATGGAAATACCAATGGGGTCCCAGGCACACTTGTACCAAAAATACCAACTGTCTGACTTTTTTTCAGGCAAAACTCATCCTTCCAAAAATTTGAAAGTCTGCTCATGTCAATTATAAAAAAGGTTTATGAGATAAAGTGCACACTGAAAACAAAAGGACAAGGAAATTATCTGAAGGGCATATGTATGGGGAGCTGTAGAAGGAGCAGAAAATGCATCATAGTAGAAAAAAACACCACCTATAAGACTGGCACTCCTCTAGGCCACCCGGCAGACTCCAGCTCTTACTGAAATAGCGAAGCAGCAGAAAAGTTAAATTAATTTTCCACGTCCATCTTCACTATAGAGGATGATGAGGAAATTCCTGTTCCAAGGACACTTTTCACAGGAAATCAGAGTGTGGTCTTATAACAGAAATTGAAGTCTCTTAGGAGGAAGTTATGGAGCAACTTCAGAAACTCAAGTACAGTAAATCACCAGGACCAGATGGTACTCATCCGAGTGTTCCTAAGGAAATAAAAGTGTGAAGCAGCAGAGATATTGACAAGGATCTGCAATATATCATTAAAACCAGCAACTGTTCCTGAAAATTTGGAAGTCATTTGTATGGTGTTAAAAAAAAAAAAAAAAGAGGAAGAGATAAGAAAGTTGCTTTCTTCTTGAACACAGGAAATGAAGCTGAGAGATCCTGAGTAATTTCTATTTTATTTGTTTAATGGCAGAATAAAATGACTTTCAGTTAGGCATGACCTGAACAGTTGTGAAATTTTAAAGAACAGTTGGTATATAATTTTTAAATATGTAACAGGTATTAGACAAAGAACATAGCTCATTTGGACTCAGGATGTGGTTTGATGTCTATGAGTAGTTTGATGCCCTCCATACAAGGGATGAATGCATTTTTGCACACCTGCATTTCTAAGTCCACATTTTCACATTGGGTGCCTATGAGTAGATATTTAAATCCAAAAGTTAGACATTTAAATAAGAAACTGATTGCATTCCAAAGGACCTGAATCTAGTTCCAATACAAAAACTGTATTTTTACTGCTGAGGAATTTTTTTTAAAATGTGTGAGAAAAGTTTTTAATTTAATTTCCTGCAGAAAAAAATAAGTGTTTTTAGGAAAAGCTTCAGTACCTAAAACATATTAGCCAGCAACAATTCAAAGTTTTGGATCAAATATTGCACTTTTTCAGGTATGAAAGAAAAAGCAGGAATGGTATGAAAAAGTCGAATTTTCCCACAAAAGGCAGATACTTCCACACACAAAAGCCAGTTAACCAAATCCCCAGTTTTCTGCAGTTAAACCATACGGGCAATGAATAACATATCCATGGGCTGAGAAGTACAGAGCTTTTGCCAAACAAGCACAACTATGCTGCACACACACTATGAAATTAGCTGAGGGAGAGAAATTAGAAGTTCTAATGGATTTGGAATTTAGTGAAGCCCTTGATATAGCCTCTCATGAAATCTTACCCTCACATTAATTCGTATTACTTTGGATATGAACACTGTCAAGTGGCCTGAAAACTGGCTCAAGGAATAAAGTAAAGGGTGGTGATAAAGAGCAGCGTATCAGGTTATGTGTAGAGTAGTACCAGAGGGACCTGCGTTGGGTTGTTCTTGCTTCATGTTTCGTTAATGATCTCCAGGAAAGAACAGACAGCATGTTCACAAACTCTGCAGATGATACTAAACTAGGAGGAGTTGCAAATACCAGACAGACAGAAAATAATTCTCTTGAGGAATTATAAATAATGGAGAAAAGCAACTAAATTACTTTTACTTTGAAAAGACCAAGCTAATATATCTAGGGAAAAAAATCTGAAACAAGTATCTTAGTGAAATGAGTAGAGTGGGACAATATGCTGAAGCTGAGGGTAGTCAGGAATGATAAATTGGACAGTGAAGATATAATGGTAATTAAATGGCAATAACTAGGGTCTGGAGTGGGGGTATTGAGAAGGATAGTTATATGGTTACTGAAACATGGATAGAGCAAGGAATAGCAAGATTTGGGGGTAGTTAGATGGGCAGAGATGAAGTCTGAGCAGTGTCAAAGATGATTTAGGGAATGTGGAGGTGTTAAGCCTGTGGAGAAGGACGAAAAGGTTGGAAAGAAGCTCATCTTTTGCAATTTCTAGAGTATTATAATTAGATATATTGGCACTTGGAACTGTGGCCTGAAATCAGCCACTTCACTTGGGACAGATGAAGTTGGAATGAACAAACGCTGGTAAATATAGAAGCTGGCAGAGAGGATGGATACATGGTCTTCTCTGTATTTTCCATCTCTGACTTCTGCAGAAAGGAAAGGATAGCATATTCAGATTCGGTAGGCTGTATTATTTCCCAAAATTGTACTACCCATTTGTGGACTTAGCTATGACAAATAGTAGTTAAAGGCCTGAACCATAAGCCCCTGAAATAAACGGGAGTGTTCTGTCTTGAGTAGGAGTTGAATTGGACCATAGTTAAATAGTATAACTGCATAAATTTTATAAAATTGGTGACTATTAGCAAAATATATAGCTCTGCCAGGTAAAACAGTAGCAGAAACCCAACCTCATTCATCGGRGATATTGCCTGCCAGTGTAAGCCCCAGATGTATCCTATAACTGAATAGATGATAAGGTATTTTTCACTCCTTCCTTCAGGTATTGGCTATTGTCAGATGCAATTTGCCAGATTAGATAGACAAATGATCTGATCAGTATGGCGAGACCCATCTTCCTAATCAGAATGGCTGCACTGACGGCACAGCAAGCATGAAGGACTTGGTGACATAATCCAAATTGAAATTGACGTCTCCCTTTGGGTCAGCCAAATACATAACTGGTATAAGCAGGCATAGCTTTGTTAAAATCAATGGAGCTACTTGCATCAGCTGTGATTTTAGCCCAGTATAGGAATTCTAATAGCTCCATTTATTTTTTAGTGGTTCTGGAGAAGCAATAGATTTTCTATAGTGTCAATGGAAATTTTTTTATTATCATTAAAATGAAAATATTTCATCTTACTTGCAATCATCCTCAAATCTGTCACAAAAATTCTGCACAATCATAATGCAGTTATCAATGTCACCACACTGCTCTTTTGAAATATTTTCTGAATTTTAGTATTTCCTAATCTTAAAATATATACCCTTGATGTAAATATAGAAAATATGGCAAACTTTACAAAAAATTAAAGCAATATGAAAGATTGCAATCTCATGTACTAAGGGGTATTTTTAAAGAAGTGTCATATAGAACTGATTTCAGTTTGCTGTGTCTGGACATTTCAGTATAAAATGTAACATGTAGGCACCTTTATCTTGCCTTGCCTTTCCAAAAAACAGAGCAAGAGATATTAAAGCATGTTGCATAGAGTGTAAGATGTTACATGAGGAGTTTCAGCTATTTGATAACCAGATAACCTAARTGTGTAAAACTGCAATTCACAGAACCTTCAGGTACCCTAAACAAATTGGTTTCCTAAAGACAGTTAACTACAAAGATGTACTGAGTGTGTTTATCTGGGGCTTTTTGTTTCTTTAGCCTTGAACTTATGTTTGAATAACTCAACATAAATTGCAGAACAGAACAGTAATAAGATACTGATCACTAGCATCAAAACAAAGGAGGTGTTTTGGTCCTGCTCATATCAGAGGCAACATTTCCACTGATGTCAGTAGGATGAGAATTGAATCGCAAGGTACAAGCCAGTGGTGAAGTTTTAACAGGAAAAATGAGAATTGGATATTTGTCTCTGTACTTCACGATCCATAACTAGCGCTTAGATTTTTCTGATAAAGCTGCATAAGGGATTTTAAATTTAATTTAATTTATATTAAACAAAGTAAAGCCCAACTCTGCCACGCTTACTCAGGCTGGATAGCTATCTATTCTCCAGTAGCCCAAGGCAGTGAAGTAATGCACATTTTTCCTCCTTCACCATTCTGTCTTATCCTTTCCCTTGCTTTATGAAATGGAACTTTTCTAGCCTTCACAATATAGCTACCAAACTTTTAACCTGTCCCTGGCTACATCTTGTTGTATTTCCTGATCCATTTCTGTATCTTCATTGGTGAGGTTAGGACGAGGTACGGCATTTACTGATCCTTGTTGTGTTCTGTATTTGCAGCATGTCTTGTATTTTCTCATGGATGTTTTCTTAGTTTTTTTGTTGAAAGGTGCCATTGGGATTCTCAGTTGATTTTTCTCTGTGCCCTTAACAGAGTTTAACTTACCACCCCATTAAACAGTCATTTCTTATGTGCAGTTGTGATTACTGGAATGTAGGTTGCTATTATTAATCATCTTTCCATTCTTATTGTTACATTAATCATGTGAGGAGATGTGAGTGTAAGTCTGGATCCAGCAGGATGACAACTTCTTATTCGTGGTGAAAAAATTCAACTCATGAAGGAAGGAATGACTTTTACAAGTCATTTTCATGTTTGCCAATTTAGAACACTGTTCTGTGCCATTTTGCAGTACTCCATGCTAATTGTGACCTGTGTGGATTTAGGAATTTCATGAATAATACAAGAGATGTAGGAGCAGTTGGAAAAAACAGTTTTGCATGTTGTTTTTGTCAGGATTCAGTAATGGATTTAGCCTAGAATACAGCCACCAATAAAAAGACATTCTGGTTTCCAGGGCCTCACACTGTGTACATAGGAGTCATTTCAGTTTTACGTGCACCGCTCTGTATCCACTCTGCCTTTGTTTCCAAAGAGTATGTGCTCTGCCGCGTATGTGTGTGTTCGCATATTTATACAGGAAATCTACTTTCACAGACAAGAGGAAGAAAGTCTAACACATTTTCTGCAAATGAGTGTATTCTTTCAGAAAGTGTACTTATGAACAAGCAAAGAGGACAGTACAGCTGTAAATGTTCTGCTCTGAGATAATCAGAGCCCCAGCAGGAGCACCTTCCAAGCACAGCTGTACAATTCCCTTTGCTCTCTAGAAGGCACTGCACCCTACGTGCAGTTTCCAAGCTACATTTAACACAATTGCCCATCAGCACTTAGGAAGCAGTTACCACAGAAACCCAGCAGAGACCAATTAGTCACATGATTAAATTAATTAAAATAACCCAGGGTATCTGCCATCTTGCTTCTTTCTGCTACACATAGCGCATGACCTAGACAGAGTTGTAATTGGTAGGCATTATTGTGCCTTTTAATCCTAGAATCATCTTCATACTGTACTAGAGGTGGTCTTTGATTTTTCCTTTTCCGTCAGTCTGTGTTATTCCCTTTCCATAGATCYGTTATTCTCTTGACACTGATGCATTATTCCTTTTCTGTAGATCTGTGTTATTATTCAAAAACATTCTCCAAACCCCCTCAATAAGCCAAGTAGTATCAAATTTACAAAACATCAGATTTAACAAGAGTGAGATTTGTTATGTTTGGGATAAGAGGATTTGGAAACATTTTCAGTTGCACAGTTAAGACTTTTGGAGGTCTTTAATGACAGCTCTAACAATACTCGCCAGAGAGAGCTCTATAATATGTATTAGCACTTGACCTGAGGATTCTAAAGCACTAAGAAAAGGCTATGTGTTGTGTCTTTATTTCCCAAGTAATACTGTTATTGCAGTGGGGCATGTTTAAGTGGAACAAGCTGTCTGTGTTGTAATACTACTTGCTAGGAAAGAGAGGCAGTTTGGTGTCCTCAGTCATTTATAAACCTAGGGATGCACAGTCATATTCTAACTTAGTAAATCCGTCCTTTGTCCTTGCTTCTTTGGCTGTCCTGTTAGTGGCATCCCCCAAATATCCATGTCATCAAAGGTTTTTTCTATTATACCAGTGTCACAGTTCTGTGTGCACACAAATCACCTTTACCTGAAATCTCATAAAACATGGAACATTGCAATTTCCATCTCATCAAAGACATTCTGGTAACTGCTCTGAAGTTACCTTGATCCATTGGATGAAAGCGAAAAAAAAAATTAATCCTATTTCTGGCCACAGAGTAGAGAGCAGCTTGCCTCTCCAAAGCAGATTCCATACAAACAGACTTGACAAAATAGCATGCATAAATTACATGGCTCTGATACATTAATTTGTGCCTAACAGAGCAAGTGGCAACAACACTACATCTACAATGGATGGGTATAAGACGGAAGAAATGAAGTCTGAGGGTTAATGTATAAATAATCAACTGTTACAGAATTTGCAAATATTATGGAAGAAAGCTAGCAGGTTTGGTGTGTGCTGTATTGCTAAAGCGCCATGCACAAGCATATTTGCTAGGCTTAACTGGCTCTGACTAGTCCATCGGAAAGGATGTGCATGCTTGGCAATGCTGATGCACAGATGCACCAATATGAGACAGAGTCTAGTCACGAACTTAGGTCTCTGTTCACCACCGTAAAGGCAATGACAAAAGTGAGTGTCCATTATGAGAACTGGATCTTTCTGAAGTAAAGTAAGCCTTGTGCCAGTTCTGTGGTTTTAGAGAAACTACTCGCACTGACCAATATCATCTGCATTCAGGGCACGCACACACAAAAAAATTGCCAAGCATAAATAAAATAATACTCAGAGTATTTCTATTTTATTTATTTTTTTTACTTGTAAATTATCATGGGCTACTGTGGTGTGTAAAATACCCACTGAAAAATAGCCTATCATGTAATGTCTGGTGCTGTTATTTTTGCTGATGACAATAGAAACACTGAAAAATAAATTCTCAATGGGATCGCCCAATTCTACAATGTAGCAGTCCCATAGAAATTGGTCGAATTATGGTTTTAAAAAACTGAAGTAAACCAGTGGAAAATCTGGTGTGAGGAATTTAGATGCAGCAGCCACATGCTGTTGTGTCCAGAATTAAAAAATGTCCCATAAATTTACTCATACAAAGGATCATGAGAAAAATGCTTTCTATTTCATATTTACTTAAAGTGCTTTGTTGTCAAACCTGCACACTAAATTCTCTAAGCTTTTCTTCTTTTGTAGCTCAGAAGCAAAACATTTGTTTCAGACTAGAGAAATGAAAAGTTTTGACTGCTTTTTCTTGTCATGCTACATAAAGCAAATGTAGCTGAAAGCAAAGGACAGGCTCCTCAGTAAGAGCCAAAGTGACGGCATGGTCTTCGGTGGCTGTTCTGAAGTTTCGAATATAAAKAGGAAGGGAAGGGTTTTGCTTTGATGTACAGGGGACCCTATGTTCTTGATACATTTTTGGTACAAGTTTCAGCTTTTTTCTAAGGAACAGACAGGACCTCCCAGATCCACTTGGAGTTAGGCATTACGAAGAAAAGAGTGGTAATGGAAATAGGGGTCCCTCTCCCAGTCATCCTTGGAGTGGGTTTTCTTAATGAAAGAATAGTGACTAAAATGAGTCAGTACATACCTCTATACTGTATCTGCATTTTAGAGAGATATGCTGGCCTTTTCCCAAAGTGGGTGGTGGAGCAGTCCTGTGTGCACTGTTTTCCTCCCAGGGTAGTTTGGGGTGTTCATATGGGCATTGAGGTGCTGCTGGGATGGGCACTCCAGGAACACAGGTTAGAGGTAGCAATTACAGAAAAAGAGAAGTATAGGAGAGTAAAGAACATAATGTTTCAATTGTGGAGGTCTTGGACAGTGGGAGGTTTGCAAAGGACTTCAGCAGGATTCCAGGTTTTCTTTATAAAAAGGTGAATAAATTATATTTGTCCTCCCTGGAATCAAAAAAGGGGAGGATATAAAGGGAAACTTGATGAAGGGCAAGCAATTTAAAAATAACTATTGTGAATAAATGTTATAAAAGCACGTGTCAGAATAAATGAAAGCAAATCAAGATAGTAAAAGAATTTTGATGGACTGTTTTCTATTAATCACAATAGCAGCAGCAACAAGTAAAAGGCCATAACCTAATGATTTGGTTTTTATAGGTGTTGTGAATGCCTCATCTCTCAGGAACTGTGATGGGGCTTACAACTAGATGTCCATGTCCGGGAAAGCCAGGTCATCTTTGGCCCATAAGTAGACAGGCTGAAGTCATTAGGAAGCCTGAGTTAAGTGGCAGTAAAGTGGTTAGTGTTTGACTTACATGATTTTAAACAGTAGGAATGGATAAAACATGTACTTCTGAGTCATTTATGTATGAAATTTTCATGTAATAGAGGCCATGTAGGATAGTCTTCAGTCCTAAGTAAATAAGCTGATGCAATGTATTCATCGCGTGAGAATGAGTGCCAATCAAAGAGAAGTGCAGTGACCTCTCAGAGTCAGGGAGAAGGTAATAGAGGTGAGAGAGGGATAATTTTTCTGGTTTCCTTTTTGCAAGAAGTCATTGCTGCTAGCTCAGAAAGAGCTGGTGAGCTTACAGCAGTGTGATAATCAGGATTCATCCATTCCTAATCTCTCCACTGGTTTGTATTCCTAAAATGGCTCTAACATAAAAGTAGTTAGGGCAGAAATAACCTCCTGGAGGCCATCCAGGCATTTCCCTACATTGCAGCAGGGCTTGTTTAATTTAATCCTAGTCTATCCTCATGACATTGTTAGACAAAAGGATATAATAAAGAGTCTGAGAGACTGTAAGGAGGTGCTCTCTTTTGATATAATGCAAAAGCTTTCCTCCACTCATTCTTGAAGCCCAGAGAGCAACCAACCTTGCTTAACAGAATAAATAAAAATTCACAATTAACTTTCCTAGTTTGTATATAGTATTAATTGTGTAGGCCATGGGGCTGCATTTTGGTTATTCTCATCARTTTATCTCAAGTGATTTTAATAGACTAAAAATCAGTCACTAAAATAGTGATTTTAATATTTATTTTGGAACAGCTGAATTTGCAACTGGGCCATTGCTTTAGGCATGGACCTGTTACTGTGAAGGATACTGCTGATACTCTTGATTGGAAACACTATACAATTTTAGTTAAACATCAGGTGGGAATTATCTAACTCAGAGAGAGAGGGTATTTTCCAGTGAGTTGAGATGAAGGAAAAAGAAGATACAGTTGATTCCACTTAAGACAGACACAGGCTATTCTGACACTGAGGCAACCTGGAGAGCATCCACTTTCCAAAACCATATTCTATATGGTTTGTGTTACTGTTCAGGCTTTGTGTGAGCTGGATGGGAGTCATTTTGCTGTGACTTGTTTCTCCAAAATTCCTTTGTTGAAGGCTCAACACTTTTTACTCTCTCAGCAGCATTTCCATTAGTCTTGATTTCCATTGCCCATCTTGCTCTCCCTCCTGCCACCAGTATTCTGCTTACTCACTGGACTCTTCCTCTTTGTCCTGCCTTCTCTTTGTATCTGCCCTAAAGGATCCAGACACTTTCTATATGCCACTAACACTTATGTCAAAGGCCATAAGCAACCAGAAAAAAACCTGTTTCTAAAGTCTGTATAACTAAGAATTTTTTCCCAGAAACAGTGTCATCTTTTAACATATATTTATACATATTCCTTGATCTAGGAAGTGATAGTAACTCTGTCCCTATTATTCCCCTGTCACTATCAGCAGATTCATAATATGGTCTCAAAATAACACGGGTCCAGAGTAGCACACGCCTTGGGAGCTGACTGCCACTGCACATGTCAAGGGGCGAATGTCAAATATGTAATGCTTTTATTTATGTGCCTTCAACAGATTCTTAGTAGTTTTTCCCCACATTTCTGCAGGAAAAACTAGTCTTTGTGGGGAGTTCAGAGTGATTCCAGTGGAAATTTTAGATTATAGATGTGGTCTGTGGATTTCCATGCTCCTTTTGCTCTCCAGCTGTCCTCTGTGCTTTCCCTCTGAGCACATGTTCTGTTCCTTTTCTTTTCACGCTCTCTGGGGTCTAAATCCTGGCCCCTTTGAAGACAAAGGTAAAACTCAGTTGGCTTCAGCAGGGGCAAGGTTTTAGCCCAGAGGTCCTCCGTGAGCAGACGCACAGCCCGCACTGCTTCTCTAGTCCTGGAAGAAAGCTGCACAAACCCACCGGAACTGGAACAGGCTCAGTCAGAAACAGCATTCCAGCTAGTGCAAAAGAAGACACTGAGGATAGGAAACCAAGATATGTCAATTTTATTATCTCCACCTTTCTGAGCAGTTTACAGCACAGCATGCTCCTCTGTCAATTCCACTCAGATTAAAAATCACAGTGAAATGTTTCTTTTTGTGCTTCTGGACAGGAAATCGGAGATAACTTAGATACCTAATATGTATCTGAAAAGATAAGTGTTTCTTTTTTTCCTCCATTGAGGAGTGTTTCAGAAAGAAACAGTTGTCATGAACTATCTATAAGATGGTTCCCTTCTCCAGAGAGTTTATTACCCTTCATCTTTCATTACCCTAGGATATTTACAGGTAGCATATTCATTACCTTGAACATTCCCGCATGCTTGTACAAGCACATAGTGTACAGATGCTAGGAGACAGGCTCCTCAGTGTTCAAAGACAGGGTATTCTCATTTACCGTTTTCATTTCACTTCACCAAACTGTGGAGCTGCAGCATAAGCAACTTAGGGCTTATTCACTCAGCGTGTGAGTCTAACCAAAATAGGGAGTTTTGACTGGTCAAATTATGTGTCATGTTAAAGAGCCTTTTGTCTCCATTCAAGCTTTCCGAAACAAGACAAATTATGATATTTTCCTGTTAATTTCTGTTAATTTCTTTCCTTAATGAGTTTCATTAAAATCAAAGCTTCCGGAAGACTGAGCCATGACAGCTGTCTAAAGACTGTTTCACTTGCTATGGGCTGTTTGGGCTGAATAATTATTTCAGCTCTGTGAGGATTATTTCTTTAAAAACGAACAATGATACTCTGTTTGTGAAGAAAAACAAATGTTTTGAGTGGTGCAACATAATTTTGTAGTGCTGACTGGTAGTATTCAATGGCTTTTAGAGATACCTGAGAAAAACACATCTTTTTCAGTGTAGCACATTTTTTAATGATTTCACTTAAGAACATAAAGCCAGCTATATCAACTGGCAAGAGAAAGAGGGTTTAGATTTTAATTAAGTAAATAAATTCTTCAAAAGAAAGAGGGACTTATTCTTTACTGTTACATTGCTGTGAATGTGACCCGAGAATGAAAAAGCAAGTCTTTCTGTTTTGCCACTCGTAAAATATTTCTATAAGTCACAGGCCTGATGCTTTGATAACAGTGGCAAATATTTCAATTATTTTATATTTAGTGTTCTGTACAATCTTAAAGATACATTGTGTATTTCACAGCTATTGTAGTTAAGAAGACATGGATTTTACGACACAGTTCAATCCGTTTTCTGTGCTGACCATTTTATAATGACACAGAAATTCTCAAATTTAAGGGTGGGAAGATGGGAATTTTACAACAGTCCACTGCTTCGAAGTCTGAACTGGACACTTACCACCTGTTTTCACGAGCTGCTATACAGAAATCCGTGTCAGAGTTGCAGAAAACCAGACTGGCTTGACAGAGCTCATGTTCATATCATGAGTTTCAGATTTCAAGACCTGAATGGTAGATTTTTGTTTTGGGAAAGTGAGCATTTTCTGAGATTTAGGGATCCTCTCAGCTTCCAAAAGTTGTGCTCCCTGCCCCCTATTTCTAATCCTGTGTCCTTCCTGGTGCTGATTTTATCACAGTACTCTTACTTCTTGGAGGACAGAGACAAGTTACTTCTGCTGAGAATGAGATTGTAGTTAAGAAGGTGATTATGTAGAAATGGCACCTTCTTATTAACAGTCTCTCTGCCCGCTGTATGTGCTTACTGTGTTGCCCCAAACATCTTTTGTCTCTGCCAGTACTGAAGAGTACGACTAGATGACGTCCTGCCTTAGTTAGGATCATCACTGTAATCACCAAGAAAGTTTGAAACAGATTTTTTTATTACCAGGACTGACAAAACATGGAAAGAGGACAGCTTAATTTTTGGATCACAGCTTGATTTTGTAAGACAGACAAAAAAAGCACAACCCTATCCACCCCGAAAAAGCCACTGCTATGACAAAAAATCCACCAGAGCAGATCTGATATAGTAACTGTCAAAAGGGAATTCAAGTTCATGTCAGTATCTCAGGATTGATTCTCGCACTAGAGCCATAGCTTGATGGATACTAAGGACACTGCATGGGTCAAGTGTTTAAGGTAATTGTTCTCAAACTGTCTGGCTGACAGCTGAAGATCCGTGGCAAATTTGCTGCCTGACAGGAGTTTCGCAGGGAGCAATCTCTCCTGCCACCACACTGCTAAATAACATTAAAAGATGGACTTATATAGTTTTATTTTCCATTCTGATCTATGGCTATAGCAGTCAGAGAGGTGTGGGCTCTCCAGCGGGAGAGGAAAGGCCCCACAGACGCTCTGTGCCCTGCAGTGCTGCTGGAGCAGCCTGCACGAGGAGCAGCGTTGCCGAGGAGCAGCGCTGCCGGGAGCGGGAGAGCCGGGGAGCGGCCCGCAGCCCATGGCCACGCTGCGGAAGCAGCTGGGAAGCGTTAAGTTAGCTGGGCAGTTATGACCAATCCTCTCATCATCATAGCTCTGGAACTAGTGAAAATGTTTCCTTGTCCCTGTCCCCAAGGCTGGGATTTCCAAAAGCGTGGGACAAAATCAAGCAACCCGTTTCCCTGAAGGAAAACAATGGGCTTTGTTTGTTTAACCTACACTGTTTCTTCTGAGAATCCAAAGCTTGAGTGACCTTGCGTGAGTGAATTGCATGGGAGCTCAGCTCCAGCACTGTTGTATAAATCCAGAACCCACATCTTAATCTCTTTTTGTAGTTTCTTAATTACTGTTGTGACATACTTCTAATGGGAAATTTCTGCAAGAAATTGGTCTTTCTCAAAACTTTTCTCTGATGAAAAATGAGAATCAAATATTTAGTTTGGGGCTGGTTTGAGAAAGGCTGCTTATTCACTGATATAAAAGGCAGAAGAGCTGTTTGGTTATCTCCTCATACCCATGCTTATGATTTTGCTTTTTACTTCTGTTTTTTTTTAAAAAAACAGAAGGGCCACTTCTTAGTAGTTCTGTCACTTTCTAGGCATCCAGTTTTGAAAAAGCATATATATATGCATCCATTTATAAGAATACACACACAATTACCTTTTTTCTAGTTCAAATGTTCTAAGAACCTTGATTTTGTAGTTCCTTAATCTCAAATATTAGCATTATAAACTCAGTAACTTTTAAACATTTTTCCTAAAAGACATGCTAAATTTGCAGTCAGTTGTCTGCTTGTTTTGCTCCAGGAGTTCAGGACCTGCCTCTCTGCCTTTGCCGTTTCATGAAGTTTCACTGCAGAGACTTGATCTCAAAACATGAAAGCTATTTTGGATTTGCTAAGAGAACCACAGCTTCTGCATTCGGAGAGTCTTTGGAATGAAAACCTTTTCATGCACTGCAGGCTCTTCTGTGCCACTTTGTGCTCCGTAGCTAAAAGTAGCTAACGTAAAAATTCTGTGCCTTTCTTGTTGAGTAGCAGATTTTAGAAATCACCCCATCTCCTGCATATCAGACATAACTAATATAAAGAAGCTGCGTGCTTTATTATCACTAGAGGATCCCCTCAGAGGAATGCTAAGAATTTAGCCTCCTTCCAGATATTGGTTATTTTTTCACATTAATCACCACAAGTCAATATCTAGTCTGGCAGACAAACTCCAGAAGCTGGTGCTTTCAGCTTTGGTGGGTCAACCTGGAACCCAATTATTTTTAGCATATATTGTATACGGATTTCTAGTTGTCTCTCAGYGCTGTGAAAGCTCCTAATTGAATGTAGTCCATGGAAGATTTATTCTTCCGATCAGCTTTCTCATAGGAAGTGATTTTAGACTTATCAGATTCCAGCTGTTGCTGAAATCCATTCAGCCATCTAGCCTGTCAATTTTATTGTGAATATTCCAATTTGGTTTCCTACAGAGGTCTAGACCTCGGGCCTCCTATTCTTCTATTTTCTATTTAAGTCAATCTATAGAATAACACAGGTCTTCCCTGGTGTGTGGAGAGATGAGCAAGGATGTGGATAAAATGGAAGTTGGTCTGATCTAGCTGATCCAACAATGTTTTTTTAAAAAATCCCTTTTCAGCTTTGTTCTTAAAATCCTTCTACTTCCCACAGTGATCTTTCCACAGCAGCCAGCACTTAATGCCCAAGAGGGATGAAAAATGATTCAAAAAGAAAATAAAAAACACATAGACTTTTGTGAGCTCTCAGAACGTTTGACCAGCTTCAGCAACATGTGGCAGCTCCACCCTCTCTGGAAGCAACTCAGTTATAGTTTTAGAATGTTAAGAGTTGACTCTAAAGTTTCCAATTATTTCTTAAGAACAGTGAAACTAAAACTAGAAGTCCACATTCATTTACACATATAAACGTGCGGCAAAGCCCCCCTATATCTTTTTGGCACAGTCTGTAGGTTTTAGTTCTTTTCTATCACTGCATGCTCCTTTCTGTGGCTCAGTACTGCATAAATGTTCCTCATTCCACCTGTTATCACAATATATGACTTATGAGATTATGGATTTGGGGCTTTTATAGTATCCAGTAAGATAATATTTGGCATTAATGAAGATAATTTCAAAAGATCTGGGTAGTATAGCTAATAAGACTGTAGTGTTAAAGTTTGTTAAAAATGTGTCCAAGGCTGGTATTTTCATTTTTGAAAAAATCCTTGTTTCAATAAAGAAAATGGTAGAGTCTTACTGAGTTTCTAGACAAAAATGATTTCCTAACATCTGTAGTTTCCCTTTCTCTTCCAACTCGCATCCAACATGAAAGTGTCTGTGTAATGAGTAATACTTTAGGAAGCTTCCACTCCAGGAGTAGTGTTTTCTAGGATGCTCTTTTGTAATTGTCTTAATTCTTCTGAGCAGCTCTACATTCCTTAGATTCGGAGAGAAAGATTTAAACTTCTGCTGAAAGGCATCATGAGAGCGATGACATTCCTGGTTAATTCATTTATTTCTAGGAATATAATCTAAGTTGATTCCTGGATAACCACACAATCAAACTTAGAAATACAGGAGAAACAGAAGAAAGAAAATTTTGGAATGAGAGTGAGACATATCTACATTGTACTCCTCATTACGATACTTGCAAGCTTCCATGTGGGTAGTTAAGTGTTTCAAATACAGTTTTATCATTTTGGCATGTCAGGATATTCAAAGTTGAGTTTCCAGAACTGTGAGCTTTCTCAAACCAGAAGTAGACATCTGGAAAAATTGTGGTGGTGTGAACAGACACCTGGAAGGCCAGAGAAGCTGTGATCTCTTAACTTTCCAAAAGTCCTTTAATGACAAACCTTTCCTAAAGCATGTGTAAGAAGAAAAGCTACCCCATGTCCAGTACCATCAGGAAATATGTCTATGTATTTTGTCCTTCCACCTCTTAGCCAATGTGTAGTGTATCCAGGCATGCTTGCTGTGCATGTTAAATTCAATCACTGGGTCTGAAAGTAGATGACCTTGCCAATATTAGAAATAATTTATCACCTTTTCCTGGAGGCAGAGATTATAGTTCCAACTGATTTCCAAGGATATTTCTGAGGTTTGAAAGCAGATCCAGAGTTCCCATCTCCTAAGGAAATTCTTAGAGCCTCATTACAAAGAAGCGCTAATGACCTAAAACTCCAGTTGAGGTCAACCTAGCATCCTCTGCATCCCACAGATGAGACTGATGGCTCTTCATGTCAAAGTCATCACTGTATCAGTTCCTTGAAGCTACTCTAGTGTGGTAGCACTTGTGTCATTGCTGTTAATAGCTGATGAATGCATCCTTCATGAGTATATTATGCTCTTTTTGCATTTGTATGTAGTTCTGACCTTCACACTACCCAGTTTGGTGACTTGTTTTGTGAAGAAGTATTTTGTTTTGTTTATTTTGTACACATTAATAGAACCTCTGGCTTTTAACATTGTGAGAAACAGTGGATAGCTAATTCTTGAGTCACCTTTTCGTAACATTTATGCTTATATGATATCATATTTCTTCTCAGTCATCTTTTTTTGAGTGGATAAGTCCTTGTTCATTTAGTATCTTCTCATATGAAAGCTGTTTCAAACCTCTGATTACCCTTTACTGTACATTTTCTGATATTATTTTCTTTAATACAGAGTATGGCTTGGTTTTAAGGAAGAGCCTGCTGTGTATTTAAAATAACATTTGAAAAAATAGGTTTATCCATGTGGAGATGCAAAGTCAATTGTTGAAAACGAACTAACTAATTTCAGCAGCAATTAATGCCCAAGGCAAGAACTTGTTATTTTCCTCTTTCCTTGCTTCTATTTTATTTTCATAGCTTTGATAGAAGATGCGACAAAATGTCTAGCTGAGACTTAAATTGCTCTTTCCTATCTTCCCTATCTTTTTCCCTCCTCTCTCTCTCTTACTATGAACAGTCCCATATGGCTGAAAGTGTGTCAGCCTCGTCTCCCTTCCCATTTGCCGTGGGGTAGGCAGAGAGTCATGTGCAGGGCTGGGGAAGAAGAAGGTGGACGCGGAGTAATGGCAAGGCCAAGCAACCGTGCTCTTCTGAGATGAGGCAGACAAGCTAAACTTAGCCTGGGGTTGTATTTTGTTCTCCAGTGTGACACATTGTGCCAGGCAGTCGTCCTTCCAGGGGAGTCCTGCAGGCATATGCTCTCACCGTATAGCACCACAGGACTCCTCTGTTGCCTTTCAAGCAGCCCAGAGGAGCAGCAGGGTTTGGAGGTGTAGTCATGGCTGTGTAGGAGGGGAGAAACCCCTCCTCACACTGAATGACATGGAGGAGACTAGGAAAAAGCCTCATTGTAGGATGCCTTTCTTCCTCAGTTCCTGTCGGCAGGATGGTCAGGCCCCAGTGCTTGCAGTCCAAACACTAGCAGGGTTACTTCAGCCTGGTTTCCAAGGCTTTCTGTGTATATAAAGGTGAGAGGCAAGTTTAGAACAAGTTAGGCTCCTGTTCTCCATTGGCTTTAGAGAGTGCTTCAAGAAGTCATCCTTGGCTCAAGGCAGTCTTTATGGGTCTTGAATGAGAGAAATAAATCTAGGTGAGGAACAGAAAAGAGTGAGATTCCCCTGGATAAGTGCCTGTGGGATGCAGGGTGGGTCTCCCAACATGATATGAATCAGTGGGTTTGGCTCCAAAACCCATAGATGTCAAGGAAGCTGCTGGAGTTCAAGGCCCAGTCRTGTCTCATCCACTGCTGTGGCCAGATGTGAGGAAATTTACTCCCAGATGTTAGCCTGGGGTTCCTCCCACCTGGGGAATGCTCATAGCAGGCAGGGAGGATCCCACAGATCAGCCCTGACAGCTCCACCACATGAGGAATTGAATTCCTATGGGATAAGGGGGAAAAGTGATTTCTCAAACTGTGGCTTTCTTATCAGGGCAGTCCTTCACGTCCTAAAAATGCTATCCCTCCATGTGTTCCCCTTCCTTCTTTTGTTTACTCGTCACATTTCCTCCAGCTGCACGCACACACACACGCACACACACACACAGAGTCCATCAGTAGGAAGGAAACTAACTTGGTGCTATGCAATGAGATATACCTAAACATCCAGGAACAATGAACGTATAGGTCTAACTCATTTATCAAACCCCTCACATACCACTCCCACTGCCCTCACAGCAGGTCTGTACCCCGCAAGGACTGGTGGCCCATGACTCCTCATATTGTGCTCAAGAGCATGATATTGGCCACTGGTGGAGACAAACCCAGGCTAGGGGACCTTAGGTCTGACCCAGTGTGACTGTTCTTACTCAGATTAAAATAAAGAGTCCGTGTTTCAAGGCTGCAGTGGAAAAAAATCTACTCGGACATCTGGTCCAACCAGTGCAAGAGAGTTTCCTACCATATGTTTCTACTACCTTCAGCCCACAGAGCTGAGGGAGTAGGAGACACAGGACTGATCACAGCTTGAAGGCTACTGTATTGGGCAAGGAAGAGAACCACTACTGCTTTTTGGCTCTTGCCCACACCCTTTTGAATCCCTTCCTAGCACACACTGCCTGACAACTCAGTGGGGCACTGGGGGAATGATCTGTATATTTGTTTGCTGATCTCTAGCTGGAAGCTGTGCGCAGGGTCTCAGAGTCATTGTCCTGCAACAAAACAGCGATGCTATTTGTGACCCGCAGCAGTGAAAGCCTGAAACATAAAGTTAGGGCAGACACTCCCTCTCTAACTTGAGCCACTGTGCTTTTCATCATGATGCCAGGAGTTGTCAGCTTTAACTCTGGCTTTTTTTGGCTTGTGTCACAACCTAATAAGTTATAGGCCAGCTTCTCCTGTCGATGTTTTTGCTGCACAGAAGGCTTCACATTTTGTAAGCTTTTACAGCACAGCTGTGCTCAGAGATAAAACAGAATGTGTATACAGTACAGTATGCATTCAGCTGATGCACTAGATTCTTCCCACCATATGTATAGAGTGGTGTGCATTTCACTCTGATACCTCACTGCCAAAACTGCCAGAAGCAAATAAACAAATGGCGAAAGAGAGACACCATATGACGCAGTGCCAGGCACATGACCCAGACTTTCAAAAAGAGACCCTGCCTGTTTTCAAAGGATTATAGCGGTCCAGTTTTTTAAACCTTGCATCCACTGTGTGAAATTTTTTGCCACTGTATGCTGTGAAGCGTGTCAGTTGTTAGAGATACTCATAGATTTTCCCTTTCTGATAAGCAGCTGATGTTTCAACTCCTCATATACAATACTCATTTCCACCTTCTTCAATGCCAGTGATTCCACCTCAGATTTTTAAACCAAGAGGAACAATGGAAATGTGTGAAGTAGTCTAATTCTGGAAGGAATGCTACAGTAAAAAGACATAACACATGCAATTAGGATAATGAGATTAATAATATTAGCAACAATTTAACAATTAATATATAAACAATGCAATTGAGACAAATGGTTGTTCCATCTCATTCCCGACAAAAAAGTCACTAAGTTGCATTTCACAGAATAGATTGTGAAGATGCCTGTAATGAACTGACATGAATGTTAATTACATGGTTAGATGTAATTAACTGAGATTAGAATTCTGTTCCTGCAACTCATATTCTGAGTATGAAAATGGAATTCTGTAGCTTCTCTTCTTTCTGACCAGCCTGCTGCTAAAGAAAAGATGATGACTGCCATCACTGTGGTGGTCCTCCTACTATTAGTACTGGGAAACATGGACTCATTTTACTGTCAGTTGGCCCTGCAGACTTAATCTTATGCTAGGCTGAACATCTGTCACTAGCCCTGTGATTATCTTACTAGATCTAGCCTTAGAAGCTTTAGGCACAGGTTTAAAAAGTGCACTAACAACAGGGGTCAAGACCATTACCCTGCTTTACAAATGCAGTCAAGAGAGTTATTAGGCCTTGGAATTTGATGGAGTCAGGTGTAAAATAGACAATTTTGTTAAGTTTTTCAGCTAGCAACAATATTCAGTAGAGTAGCAATGTGCTTAAAGTGTTTAGAACTGGTTCTTTGCTTGATGCTTTCATACTTTTGCATAGTGATAGTAACAAGAGCATCAGTGCCCCCCAAGGTTTACTGCCTCCTATTGTAAGATATGCTGTGACCAAGATAGATTCCTACACACCGTCCTAGTTAAATAATGGAGAATTTCTGGACCTGTACATGGTTGGTGAAAGGCCAAAGGCCACATTTTTAGAAGCTTCTTTGGACTCTACTTAGAGATGTCATTTCACCTCTGCCCTAAGGTGGGACACGTAATTCTCTGCACAGGCTATAGAAATGGCAGACTTTGGAATTACAGCCTGAGAGTATAAGACGGGGGTTTGGAGAAACACCATGAGTACTTTGCTCTTCGAATATTGTAAAGCCCACCTGGCTGCTTCAAGCCAGCCCTTGAATGGAGGAGCCAAGGGGACTCATTATGCAGGGGGCTGTTGTGATTTGAGCAGCTCACAGCTCTGTGACTGTGGCACCTGCTGTGCACAGGCATGCCTCTCGCTCCAGCTCTTTTCTTCCCTGGGGAAGTAGTAGCTACATCTTTGAGGAAAACATGACAAGCCAGAAAAAATCACCTATAGCAGTAGGCCAATTGCACAGACCCCCAGCTGGACTTCAGTGGGTCCAGTAATACAATGGATCTACACTTGAGGCGATACAGACTCGTCCATAGGACAGTGAGAAAAAATGAAAGAAGGCAGGAGCTGTGAACAAGACTAGTGGCTGACTGTGTGTTGTAAATGCTGGAGAAGCACGAGTTAAATAAGCAAGCAAGTGAGAGGCTGGAACAAGCCCATAGAGGCTTTTAAAAGCTGATAGTGCTACCCTGAAATGGTTGGGATGACATGGACACATGCACATGAGCAGACAGCAGTGCTAGGAACATGCAGGAATCTGGTGTGGCCTCAAGGGATGCTTTACAAGACAGGAGCTGTAGAGAAATAGGAAAGAGCAGATCAGGATTACAAGAGAGGTGCTCATCAACAAACATGCAAGCCTCTACTATGTGGTAGGTAACCAGGCAGGTCAGGTTAGAGGCAGAGGAGGCAAACAAACCATTTGAGTCAAAGCAGAAGACAAAGAGGGAGGTAAATGTGTTTCTGCCTGCTCTTTTTGCTAGTGGAAACATCTCCATTTTTAAGCCTGCCTTTAACAATCAGAGCAGTACAGAATTTTTTTTTCCTGTAGTAACAATGCACAGAGTTGAAAACATAAAGCTGTAATTGAATAAACCCTAGGACCTGAAGTAAATTGCTGGGAATGGTTAGAAATGAATTCCTGTAGGCACAGAAACCTAGCCAAGGATCTACCTGCAACTGCTCCCCATGGAAGACAAGGGTACTGGGAAGACAAAAATTATAGTTGGTTGCCTCCCATTGCCTGAAAAGATCTGCGTGCTCTGAACTTTCCAATGAGTTTGAATAGACAATTTCCTATGATTTTTAGACATGATATGTATTACCTGAATCCCTCCAGGTGATACAGGATTGCAGTGGATAGCGGAAAACACAAATATGCTGCAGTTGATTTAGGAATAACTTTCTGCCTGCATTTGGAGAAAGCTAAGAGGTGTTTGAGTTACATCCTGTTTGTCAGTAAGAGAAAGCATTCCCCGTGGTCATAACTTGTTCTTATTTAAAGAAATCTTTAAAGAAATCCTGGAAAAAGAGGGCTACCTGATTTGTACTATATCAATTATTGCTTTGTGAACTGTCTTTGAAAGTATAACTTTGAATAAAGGCCTCAAAAAAGGTGGTGAGGAGGGGAGGGAACAGTACTGCACCTGATGTTAGACCCAAAGCCAGTGGTGATATAGTGACCTCAATCCCTGACCTCCAACTGGGCTGTCTGAAATGATAATGAATGCTCCTCACCACCAGCCAGGTTTTGCTTTTGTCCTGCTTATAGCTGCCACTATGCCACCTTTTATTGCAGCCATTCATCATCTGGAGAAGGACTGGGAGATGATATTAAGGTTGTAGAGGATGTCATTTGTATCAAAGCTTCCCCTCCTTTCTTTTCACCCTCTCCTTACTGATTCTCCCACGTAAGCTCCATTCCTGTTAGGTTTGCCCCCTCTACAGCCTGGTCATCCCTTCGCCCAGCTCGTAAATGATTACTTTAATAATATTACAGCCCCTCCATTTTCATGTATGAATGGCCCAAGCGGCGTGTCACTCATAATCCAAGTAGGGAGAGATTTCTATTTTCACACTTTAAAAGACCACAGAAAATACTGCAGACAGAGGATACGTTCCTGCCTGTCTCGCACTGATTGCAGCTTAGCATTTATTGTTGCAGAGTAGCTTATGGAAGCAGCAGATTTAGGGGAAAGCTTTACCAACCAGATCTGCCATTGTTTTTCCTTCTCCACATTTATTCAAAGTGTAAAACTGTTTATATACTGCAAAGATGGGAATTAAGAAAAGGGAACGTGAGGAATTTACCAGCTGTTTAAATCTTATTGTTATCTTCTGTATTGATCAAATTCGTTGCCTCTTAATTGGATATTGACTGTTGTGAGGCAAATAAGGCAAGCTGCCAGTGAGGGAGGGATGGGGTGCAAGGTTTATCTTAATGGTATGTTGATCATAACTGGTCTATAAAAGCCAGTGGGAGAGGAGTTCATTAAACAAGCCTACAATTGCTTAAAAAAATTATTCTCTGAGTCAAAATGATTAATCATATAGGTGAGATCACAATCAGAGCAAATCTGCATTGTTGGGATGGTATTTACAGTCCTGAAGCTTGAAATAAGCAGATGCATCGAAATAAATTCATTAGGGACAGTGATTTGTTTGGTCTGTGAGCCTTAGCTAACCGTGACCGACATTTGAGGATGTTTTTTTTCTCCTTGGTGTTATGTTTTGTTTTTCTGCCTCCCTGTCTCTCTGGCAGCCTAATTGGAAATGTGTGCTTTCCCTGCACATGAGCGTCTCCTCTGTATTGTGGAATCCTTGTGAAAATGGGAGCGATGGAAAGGAATACTTGAATTACCTGACAATGAACCACCCAAAATACTTTGTAAAATGCTTTTATTTCATAAATTATAATGCACAAGGAATGCAAAGAGAGAGGGAAAGCTTGCTGGGAACAACTGGCTACTCTGGTATTAGCGACCCATTGCAAAAATGGGATCTGCGGGAAGTCTGTAGTATATTTTAATTTCTTTCCTAGCCATATTTTAGGCTGGGTATTGAATGTGTTGCAATAACTGTCAGGCATAGTCCATTAGTGTCTCTGAATCAGGCCTGTCATGAATCAGAAGGGAGATTAGTAGGATAGTCTCACTTTTATGAAGGTCCCACGCAGCTGTGACTTGTCGAAGAATATTCAAAGGGGCAATAAACACAGTTTATTTCAAATTATCTCTATGTTATGTGTTTGTTATCTTATTTATTCTTTCAAAATTCAGAACTGGTTATTAAAAATTTATGATACGGGTAAAGGTTTGTGCAGTTTGAAAAATTAGCTTTTGTGGCAGCCACCTGAACACTTCTCATATATCACTATGCTGTAAACTGTCAGGAAAAGGGTAGCACAATCCCACGGAAGCCAGTAGAGCTGCAGAAACTGCCTGGTTATTATCCAATAGAGGAAGGAAAAAGGTGCATAAGTCTGGAATGTAAAAGGAAAATGAAGTTTAATGGGGAATTTTCATTTGAGAGCATAAGGCAGTTCTACGCTTAAGCAGCGATCTGGCCATAAAAAGGCCTGGGATTGAGGCTGGGCTGCCTTCACTTGTGTGTGGACCCAAGTCATTTAACACCTCAGTCCTTCGATTCCCCTTCCTCTAAAGTTAGAATAGAGGTCCAGGGCAGTAGACAGCACTATTTTTTCAAAGAATTCTTTTTCCTTAGCTCTTTATAGATGTATTGTGAAACTGAAGGTGATCATCAGTTTTTGCTAAGTATTTTATGAGTGTGGTGGAAGGGGCTATAAATATACAGTGTTGAAAACTGTGTAAAAAGAAAATCCCAATTTTGCCCAGAAGGATGAGACGCCCAACAGAAAATAAGTATTCTTCTATATAATATATGAAAAAAATGGGGGAAGGGGAAAAAAAGTATATAGAATCCAGAAAGCTGAATCCTTCTTTTTTTTTGGTGAAAGACTTGACTGACTTTAAAAACAGTAGGATGAAAGTTATGACTTTAGCAGGCACTAGGCTGGTACTGTTATTAGTATTTCCTTTTGATTCAGTTATAATATTACTTACATTTTAACAGAGTTTGGAGCTTGCATTTTAAATATAAACTGTGGATAATTTTATACCATGAAATTCTGACTGAAAAATGTAATACATAAAGCTATACCATTTTGAGCCATAGCCCTTGGAAGAAAAGCATTATTCAAAAAAGAAAAGATCCATAAATAACTGCTTATCAGATTTTCAAGCACATTTGTTGCGGTGTTTTTGGTGTGCTTTACTTATGCAAGAAAATGAACGTGGCATTCTTCAGTTGCTTTGACAAAGATAATTTCAGAAACACTGCCCTATCATTCTGCAGATTGGCACCTTCTCCTTCTTTGTCATACTACATTTTTCTGGGGCAGCTTTTCTCAGCAAAAATGCCTGTTTCCCAGGAGTTTTTACACCTGTTTGGAAAAGGACAATGAGGAAGTGTGGTTGAATTTGGTTAGAATAGCAGGTTCGACCTGGTGACTCCATTTATTTTTAAGGTCAGAGAGTATTATGTCGGCAGAGTGGAGAAGATTTCAAGATATTCTGAATGCATTTTCTCTGGTTTTAATCACACAAGCCAGACCTCTGGCTCCAAGTCATTCCCACACCAAAGCTTTTCCTGAACATGTGGACTTCAGGTGCTTTCTAAATCCAGTCTGCTATTAGTGTTGTTGTGTTCAGATTTTGCATTTGCTTTGACAGTTGTAGAAATGAAATGTGAACTAAAATCGGAATAGAGGTTAGAGTTTGGATTTGGACCCATCACTGTTATAATGGACATATGACAGTGCATCAAATGGATGCAAAGCCTGAACAGATCTTTCCAAGAGATACGTCAGCTAAAGGGGTCCATTGTCTTGTCAAAGATGCCTGCAAGGAACTGAACCTCAGGTGCCATTTAGGTACTGCATCTTTGCAGGGACATCTTTGCTCCTTCGCAGTGACCGTATAGCTTCACTGTCTCTGAAAGGGACTCCACAGCCGTGGAGTCCATACTGTAACATACAGGTGTCAGGAGCAACTGAGTGCCAGGGAGAGATTTCAAGGTAGGCTGTAGTTAGACCCCACGCAACAACATGCACAAACCTGGCTTCAGCAGCGCACCCTTTGGTTAGGGACTGGGAAAAAACATTCACCACAGTTCCAAGGTTTTGCTTGTCTGTTGGTATTATTTCCCTTGTTCACTCTTCACTGGTGAATTCTTCCAGGGTAGAGAAGATCTGAATTCCTGACTTAAATAATGAATGGGGACATGCATACGTGTGTTTGTATGCATGTTCATGTGTGTGTTGGGGTGGCGTGTGTGGGGAGAGAAGAGAGGAGGAACAGAAGAAGTTAGCAAAGGCCCTTCTGGTTTTCTTCTGCATACTTAATAAAAAAGTTATAAGAGGGCGCATTCCCAATTTCTTTTTAACTTTGTAGATCACCTCCAGTAGACAGATTGTTTCATGGACCACTTCCCCTCCCCTTGGCAATCAGATAACATTCCTGTGGTGACTACAGCAGTTGCTTACATGGAAAAATAACATTAGGAAAGTATTTAATGTATTTTTAGCTGTCTTTAAATGCATTTTAGCAGCTGGAAACAAGGGAAGTTAGTACCATGTGACCTGCAAGCTCTCCACAGACCACCACCAAGTGTTCAGGGAACCACTAGGGTCAGAGAGACCCCAAGCTGGGAAACTCTGAGTCAGGTATTTGCTTCTAACCTGGGATGGTCACAACAGAACATGCGAAATACTTAACCTAGAATTTCATGTGATGTGAGTAATAACAATATGATAAACAATCAATGTGATTTTAAGTCCTTCCTTTTCACTGATCTGATTTTGGGGAGATTATATGACACATTGTTTTAACATGTTTCAAAATACCTGGGACTTTTCAAAAGTTTGAAAGCCTTTAGAGTCTTGGAGTGGCAGAAAATGACACCTACAGAGATTAGTGGATAGAGTGCAGCTGAAAAAGGCAATAAATTAATAAATACTCTTTATTCCATCATTCTGTGATTCAGGAAAATCCTGAAGTCTTTGCGAAGAGCAAATCTCCCATAAAATTTTAGTGGAAGCTTTCCCTGAGTGAAGACTTTCCCTGAGTCAAAGACTTACTCCTTAACTGTGTGGTTCCTGAAACACAGAAGTCTTCTCTGGATTGTACCCCCTGGCCCCTGCTCTGCTCTCAGCATGGAGCAACAACATGCTACCCCGACTTCAGGCTCTAGCAAAACCCCAGTTCAGGCCAGAGTTAGTATTTTAATATTTCTGGAAAGAATATACTCAACAGATGGAAGTTTAGTACTATTTTTACCATTGCTGGTACAGTGAATGTAGAGACCGTGATAATTGATTATCTGGGACAACAGAGATCCACAGGAACTAGAATTTCAAGGATTAGGGTCTCCCTGAGGATTTCCTTCAAATTTCACTGAATTCTGCTTAGCAAAGGCATTAGAGGTGGTGGGGAGAGGAGGGGCAAGCACATAGGAATCCCATGCCCTTCTGGCAGAAGAGATAACCTTTGCAGTGAAAACGGAAGCAAGGCTTTCTGCTCGCATCTGTAGCCAACCTCCAAAGACAATAGTATTAAGTGATGTGAACTTCCTCTGTGCATCTCAATGGGACATGAGTTTTGAAGCATAGATGTCTGCACTTCTATAGCAACATTGTTCAACTTTCCACAGTTTTTCGTCCTACCAGAAACATTCAACTAATACATGTGTTTAATATGTCTGGGGGTAAGTGTCAGATATTTCATCTCTTTTAAAGGATAGTTAGGGAAATAAGGTGGCAATTTTATACAGAGTAAGCAGACTAATATTCTGTCACTTTGTATTGCTCAATTCGTTATTGTCCTTAGAGATTAGATGCTAGGTATTATCAGTTAAATGGCACTAAACTTCTGTAGACCAAATGATAGGATTTCGTTGCAAAAGCATTGTCCCATTTTAGTGAAAGGTTTGCATTAACAAGTTCCATTTTAATAAATTATTCTGTTCAGCCTGCCTTGTGACTTATACTATCATAAGATTCTGCCCTTAATATTAAAATGTAAGCACAGATTTCCTCTCCCAAGACTAAGGCTGAATGCATAAAAAGACTTACACTGAAGCGAAGAAATCTCTTGTCTGGATCAAGATAATTTTTTCTCTGAGAATAAGGAGAAACAAATATTCATGCAGAAAGCGTTGTGGAGAGGAGGAAATTCTACTGTAGATTGTTTTTACTCCTTCTTGTTAAAAAATGAAGCCTCAACTTAATATATGGTCTGTTTCCAGACTATTGGCGTCTTTCACAAACATAGGCTGGTTGGCTTAAGAACAGATATCACAGTTTGTGTAGCCAAAGATAGTTGTCATGAAGCACTTATTAATGAGTACACATATCTCTGAACATCAAACACTATGCTGTTCTCAGAGAGGTCCTTTCAGATCCCTGTTCCCCTTTTTTTTTTTTTTTACCCTTCTGCCATTTTCCTTCAAAGCTCCATGGTAGAAAAGAGAACGGGAAGGAACCTAGAAAAGGAAAAGCTGTCTCATCCCTCCCACCTCCCCAAGTCAGGAATGGCTCCGTGCCTGTCATTCCTGACAGATGTTTGCCTAACTGGCTCTTAAAAAACTCCAGTGATGGAGCTCTGACAGCCTCCTTAGGCAATCTATGCCAGTGCTTTGCTCTACCTATCATTAAGAAGGGTTTCCTGATATCTAACCTGCAATTAAAGGCTATGATTTCTTGTGTAACCCATCATCATACTGACCTCCCAGTCAAACTCACTCCACCARGCTGACTAGTTTCCTTGATAGATCTTCATTGAAGGCAATACTGCTTGGGTAAAGTGCTCTCTTCTGCCAAAAGTACCTGGGGCAGTGCGAGTGCCTCGGGTTTTGCTGGCTCTCCAGCATGGCATCCTGTGGCCAGGGGGTAGCCAGCTTTCCCTGTCAGGGCTGATGCAGCTGACAGGGAGAAGGCTGACCGCCACGACAGGCTATTGAATTAGGAGCTTCAGTAAATCCCAGGAGAGACAGCGCCACAGTAAAGTTGCGGCAGTTTTGTGCTGACAAAACTAACAGTGCTCACCATGGTCCCAGGCCTCAGATTAGGAGCTGAAGCCTTTTTTGTTCTGGAACAAAATGTGCCTTGAGAGAAGTTGTACCATATATCGCCTTTATGCAATCAATTATGTATAACACTTTGGACATTTTTTGATGAGAGTGTTTCTATAATAATTTTAGCAGTTTAAAAACGTTCAAAAAATCAGAGAGATCACAGGTTTGGTTTTGCTTTTTCGGCTGCTTCCCTTTAAACAATAGCATGTGAACTACATCCCAAGGCAATCAGGCCTGATTCAGCACCAATGTGCTGTGCATGAGGTAGAGATGCTGGGGAGAGCAGTGAGAGTTTGGCCACTGATATTGTCAGCCTGTGCAGAGACACAGAGAGCGTTATGCGCTGTACACCTCCGCGAATAACAGTAAAATGGACGCTCCCACAGTTTTGTCAGCCTGGCTGCTGAGGTGACTGCTCACCAGTGTGCAGCACTGATGGAGAGGGAGTTGGTGATAGGCATAAAAAATATTAAAGTGACAAGATGAACTCTGAGCCACTTTTTTAATACACTTATAACAGTGTTGAACTTCATAAGAGTATTTCCTTCCGCAAATTCTTTACAATTGGAAGATGGTAGTAGTGAATTCATGCAACCAGGGCAGTAGCCCTGTCTGCTGAGAATAGGTGTTTTTTACAATGAAAACTAGCTGTCTAAGCTACGCTTACTTTTATTGCCTGAGTAAACGATAGCAATATGCAGCTAAACTGTTTTTGGATTTTTTTAATCCAAAAAATACATGGATTTTTTTCCTCAAGGAATTTTTGGTGATATCCAAAGTTAAATAAAACAAGGTTTCAATAAGTAGGATGTGAGTGCGTTGCTGTGAGCATGGGCGAATAACCTTTGTTTAACTGGCAATTTTGGTAAGTGGTTCAAGGTCAGTGGGGTTGGTGTCTCTCTTTTTTGACACACGCATGACGAACACCCTGAAATGCATTTCATGTTATAAGGTGTGTGCCTGCACTGAGATAGCGCAACAAGGGTCACAGGCAGGTTGGATAGTGCAAGCCACAGGGCAGCTACAACAGAGCCAAGATACGATTTCGTGAGTTTGGTGGCACATTCAGAGCCCTATATAATGTCTGTGTCCTATAGCATATCTTGCTTGTTCTCTGTCACCTGGCTCTGCTAAGGTTTTTTCTTTTTCCATTACCATTTTTGCTGGGGCAGAACACTGAGGGGAAGGCTGCCAATGTAGTCAATCCGTGCCCCCTTGTCACGTGCAATACCAAGCCAACAGGTCCATTTCTATTTGTGCAAGGCATTTTTAAGGCTTTCGCCCCCCAGCTGAGTCCTAGATTATTTGGAAGAACTTTAGCAAGTTGGTCTTCCTCCTTTGCTTAGGGAACGGAAAGGAGAAGAAAGGACAAAATTCGTTTTCAAAAAGAGAAAAAGAAGTTTACAAAACACAGTCAAATCCGGACAGCCTTTATATTCCACGCAGCACGATGGGTATATTTATTGCGTGATAGAGGTTTCAGTTTCAAACTAATAATTACAAGAATACAGCAAATTTAAACCATAGTCAATATAAAAGTAATTTCAGGTGTTCTGGAATGCCCTGCCCCTTCTTTGTGGTTTGAAGGAAAAATTCTAAACATTTTCCACCCTGCAGCTATTGAGGGCAGTAAAAGAAAATACACATAAGCTGCCATGAAATGAACATAATAAACTACTTTTCCACTTCCTGCTACTTGTAATAATAATGAATTGTAGGTACTACTTGAAACATACTTTCAGAAAAGCTTTGCACTTTTAAAATTTGTGATTATTTCTGTCAGGCAAAGTTTGTTAACTCTACCTGGCAGACAAGCAGGGGCCCAAGGCAAAGCCCAGTTGAGTCAACGGGCTTCGGACAAGGCAAACTGCTTTGGGTTTTCTTAAACCTCACCAGCACAGTTAACCTGCTGTTCCCCTTTCCCACCCTTTCTCTGCAAGGAGAGGCAGAAGCTTATTTGAAGACAAACAACAAGTCGTAGAATGTACAAGGTGTAAATATCTTTCATAAATGCCAACGCTAAAAAAGTCGCCGAGCTTGGAGTGTGACACATGAAAATAGACAGTTCACACTACGTTAAGGAGGAACAATATGTAAGTGCTGTTGTAGAGCGGAGATGTGTGTGCATTGCCGCAGCCCCGCGCCACCCGTGCACCACACCAGGCAGCACTCGGCGGCTCCCTGTGCAGCGGCCGGGCGCTTCCGCTGAAGAGCCAGGAACTGGGACTACCTGCCCCTCGCTATGTCGCTCGCCTGGGCTGCCCCCCCCCTCCTCTCCTCTGCTTCATTGGGGCTTATTTAAATCTGTTGGCCGGGAGCCAGGATCTCATCATTTTAATGCAGTGTAAAATGGAATGTGCATAATTATATGCAAGCCATATGTGAGGGAGACAGCTCAGCTGTGAATTTTGGGAGGCTGAGCAAGGGAGAGAGTGAACAGTCAGGGATCAGATGAGATAGAGTGGAACAGAGTGCAAGTGTCACCCAAATGAACAGTGTAATGAGTGTATTGCTGACACTCCTCCTTTCACCTACTTTTCCCTTTTACTTTAACTCTAAACCAGAAAACGTTGTAGATTAGAAGGAAAATACTATATGCAAGCAGTATGGCTAATGGGCTCTGTTAATGTCTCCATTTAAACTTCAGCTCTCTTAATTAACAGTGTAGTTCCAAATAACCAGTAACTTTTAATGCATCCTCGTAATTAAATATTTTTACCGCATTTGATTGATGAATCATTGTTCTTGCTAGATGATTGCTCCTTTCAAATCTTCACTTAAACATGGAGGGGGAATCCATTTATCTATAGTAGTATTACATGTAAATTATGAGTATGAAAACTTTTTTTTTTTTGGCCTTGCTGTTAAAATGAAAATACAAGTACATTATCTAGGGATTGCTTAGCATGTCAAAAAGTTTAAAAGAGTACGTATGTAATGTAATCCTGAAAAATGCAATGAAGTAAATTGAAACCCTGAAGTACTCAGTTTCCAGCTCAAATATTTCATTTTGGTTTTGTCTCTTGTTGTTCTAATTATTACACTGCAATGAATTTGCATGTTCAACCTAAGCTATGTAAGAAAACAGCATCCCAAGTTCTCATATCTAAAAGGTGTACTGCGTATTTAAACAAACTTTTTAATAATGTTGTATTTTGGGATTCCCGTCTGTTTTAATGATCTGAGCTGTTATGCTTTTAGCTATTTTTTCCTTCCATTATTTGTAAGTCCCTAAATAGGCCATTATATTTCCCTTCAGGCTAGAGATGAAGATGGACATGCTGAAAATTTTCCCCAGCAGCACTATGCTAAGGAAACTCCAAGACTTGCCTTCAAGAATAACTGCGAACTACTTGTAAGAATAACATACTTACAACAAGTCTAGATTGTTACTTTAGCACAGTGAAAACAGGTTTTTTTTGAAAGGCTTTTGTTCATTATGACATACATTATGAAATATTATAGTATTTTTTTTTTCCTGTGTAGAGTTCTGATGCTAGTTCTGGTATTAGTGAACAATTTAAGATCTCAGATTGTTTGAAAATCTTTTATATTTGATTATAGAACATGAATGGCCTTGTCTTACTATCTTGTCTTGTACAGTAAATCAGAAAAAGCCATTTAGGGAGTGGCTGGTAAAGCACAAAGAGCCCCCACCCACCTCAAACGTGCCCCCAAAAGCAGAAATCTCTCTCCCATCCACATTTTAGCTTTACATTGTTTCTGGACAGCATTGCTCTATTTTGTTCTGCTAGGAGACACGGCAGAGCGGACACGCAGTACTCCCTTTAGAATTCAGCTATTCCTCTACTTTGGAGCTAATGCAAACAGGCGCTTTTTCCTCTTCTCTTCTGTGGGGAAAGAGTGAAAGCCAGGAAAGCACTGACAGGGAGCCTGGAATGTTTACAAGCCGTAAGAGAGATGATATCAGCTGTGAAAGGATCTCTGTTCCAAGGCAGGGTTAATTTGCTGTTCATTTTAGCATTTGCAGCTAGGCAAGATTAAAAGTAAGCAGGAATGCCTATTATATTTCTATTAAATGAATCTGTTGGGACCTAATGTTCTTGATTAGCTTGCAAAAATGAGTGCTCCACAATGAATTTTTCTGTTTACCTAAAGTAAACAGAGAATGAATTGTAATGTATTTAAAAGAGATTCACACACTTCTTTGGAAAATGGAGTTTCAGAGGAATTGGTAGATCTCTCCCTCACATTTGCTTTTCTTCTTGGCTGCATTTAAGTAAAATGTATCATTTGGCTAAATGGAAATATTTGTGGAGAATCAGAACACTCAGTTATATTTCAAAACAACTTACAACACTTTTTTCTAATTATAAATATATAAGAGGGGGGCGGTGGCAGTGGAACAAGCTGTGTTTCCTCTGCTTTAAAAACTGTGCCTGCCACCCCCATAGACAACACGGGGCGACACTCAGTCCTGGTCTCCCCGGCGCAGCATCCAGTGAAGTCACGCTGCTGAACTGATGTCAGCGAGTGTGGAAACTGGCCCCCGAGATTCGCGCCATGACAGGCGTCTAAAGGAGAAGCCCAGACTCTGCAGTCCGATTGGGATGTGCTTGGCACAGGGCAGGGGAAGTAAGAAATGCAGCTGGCTTTTTGTCACATCCGTGTTCCCTGCAGAACTTTGGGCAGTCCGGAACTGTCATTAACTGCAGCAGTGCAGAGCCAAGGGGGCACTTCCAGCTCCCAGGACTAGCCAGAATATAGAGCATTTTGGCCACACCACACTGCTGAGCCCACAGGCCCACCCATCACTCAAGGATTCCCTTTAGGGAGCCAACACCCCGGTTAGGTAATTATAAGGCTTTCAGGGCATTTAGAACTACTCAGGTCACTCAGAAGGGTTGGTTCACTCCCAGTGTAGTTCTGCCAAACAAAAAGTGATTTCAGCTTTAAGAATTGATCTTGCTTCCTCTTAAATCACTTGCAAAGTTCCTGTTGATTTTGGGGGCAGCAGGGTTAAGTCCTGAGGGGAAGAAACTAAGCAAACATCTAAAGCGATTCCCTTGTGTAGTCACAATTATTGTGCCAAATAAGAGAAGCTCTTTCTTCAAGGCCATGCCCAATTACTGTACCACTGGCCAGATCAGTCCTGATAAACCATCACAACACACCCAAGATCCCCCTGAGGCCAGCAGGACTTCTAAGTATTGAAGGAGTTCAGGACTAGAGTCTTGAGACAACACAATAACACGTACATAAAATAACTAAGGTATTGTTTCAATTGAAAATCTGCTTTGTTTGAAGTACAAGAAATCAATGGACCAATTAACTCCCTTTATACTATTAAAATCAAGCATTCTTTAAATGCCCTGTTAATTATTCTTCTACCCAATATGCATTTAAGTTACTGCTTTATTGTATCACTTCTATACCTGGCAAAAGCTCAAGTCATGCAAGTTAGTCTTTCATGTGCTTTTTTGGACAAGTTTCAGTTCTTATTTAAGGAAGTAATAAAAGTAATTTGTCATAGTTTTATTTTTCCTTTGCTATTGGAAACAAAATTGGCAGGGATGTAGTCTGTACTTAATTTGTATTTGAAAAAAAGTAGACAAATTATGAATATATACCTCTGCTATTTTTAAAGATGTATTTTAGTAACTTTCTGTGAAAATACTATGCAGACTAGACCTTGGTTGATGGGGGAACTAGAGTTATTATTTGTCTAAGATGCTACATGTTTCACAGATAGGTACTGGTTTTCTGTCCAAATTTTCACTTTTTCAGAAACAAAGCTGTATTAAAATGTGCTTGAGAGTAAAGTGAATTTCACAGGAAGTGGTCAGTAAGACAGCATCTTTATCCTAAATGCTAGTCGGTATTTCTATATTTGTGCCAGCAATTGTCTCCTTGGAAGGGGAGAGGCAAGAAAAAATCTGAAAGAAAAGAGCAGGGACTGCATCTTCCTGAAAATTTTTTTTTTCCCAATGGAAAAAACTTACCCAGATACTAACAGTGCAAGGCAGATGTTGGTTTCTTGCTTCCTAAAAAGGAGTGAAAAGTTAAGATTTTTAAATGAAAGAGAAACCCAAACTTGTTTATTCTTTTGAGAATCTGGAAATCCTTGGAGTTTTCTTAGTGCAGTTTAGAGTCAGTTCCATAATAGCCTGTCAGATGAAATTGGAAGCTGAGGCTCAGAAGTGCTTTCTTAGCTTTAGGGTTCAGCTGCCATTTCCAGTATGGTCTGTTCCAGCACGCGCAGCCTCCCCTGTTTGGTAAATGCTTGTGCTCTGAGGGTGCTGCCAGGCGGGATTGAGGGGCTCGGGCGCTGATGGGTCTGCATGCAAGTGCTCTCCCACAAGAGCAGCGGTACATGGGCTGAATGTTAATATCCAAGGTCACAGGCACTCACTGAAAGCTTTAACTCCCTAAGCACCTGGAGAGATTTGGAAGCCTAGTAACCTATGCTATTACAAATTGTGTCCTTTCTTCATTGCTTATTTCTCAGAAGAGGAGATGTTTAGGTTAGTGAGGTATGACTCAGCTTTTTTGTTTTTAAGGGAACTTGAAAGAGAATAATAAGAAGAAAGAGTTATAATTTAGGCAAAATAAATCCACGAGTGCTTATGGTAGTTCTGTGCATTAAGAAAAGCAGTGACAATTAAAGATTCTGGTTGATACAGAAAGCCATTTTGCAGTTATGGGATTAGGTTAGGGTATTTATTTCCCACTTTAAATCCATATATGTTATGTGTCATGCTATTTGTTGTAGAGCACAGAAAACAGAGTGGTTAAGAAAGCTTTTAGTCAATGAGGATATAGAATTCTCCCTGTGAACTTTTCAGTCATTTTGAGAATCATGTTTTTTTAAGGTTAGCTGCCCATGATAAATATTGGGAACTACATAATACAAATTTCTTTTTAAAGAGCCAGGCCAGCATGGTGGCTTGGCCAGCCGTGCACTCTGCTACCATGGGCCCTGCCTCAGGATTTTAATTTCTTATTCCATCAGTGGCTGGAAGCTTTTCTTTTAGGCACATCTCTTTGTTTCTATAAGGCAAAGGCAGAATTTAGTTCTCTGGAAGCTGATTGTAAAGGAACAGTGCAGTCCAACTAACAGTGGATGTGGGGAGAGAGATGGGATTAACTGGTGAAAAAGGGTAGGCTAGAATGAAAAGGCCAGTGAAAAGCCTGCAGCCCCTGCTCTAGCCAGCTGAAATTCCTGAGCCATTGCCTAGAGAAAGGGAAAATCCATCTGGCACCTACCCAGGTTAGTCAGGGTAGGAAGAGCCATGCTTGGATGCCTTTTAACAAAAGTAAGAAAGAAAAACCAACAATTCGTCCTCCCCCCTCAAGTTGCCCAGAATATTGAGTCAAGGTTTCAGATTGGTGTGCTGCTATATGAGCAAAGGAGAGTTTGATGGGTTAAGGAAATTAAACACCAGGTTGCTTTCCAGATCATTTGTTTATGGAGATGATATGAGTACCACCCACTGCTATGGGATTATATGTAAAGCACACAAATAAGCAAACAAAACATAAACACCCTGAAAAAAATTTTCAGTTCCAGTCCCACACCCAGCCGTGATCCACAGTTTTCCTGCAGTAAAGTCATGATCTTTTTCTCTTTGAAATCAAAAGTCTGCTCCTATTAGTTCTGCTCTGGGAGGATAAATTCATGACTCCAGTATGCAGTGAATTATAAGATAGACTTGATGTTCAGAAGCTGTTACATAAAAGACACAAAATAAAACACGTTTGTTATTGGATTTAATGCAAAACTCACCTACAGCCAGCTATCTTTAACCACTAACAAAAAGAGGAAAAGAAAGCTTTAAAAACATGTCCAAAATAAATACAAGAGAAACGTGAAATGCAAAACATTCTCCTGCGAGCGAAAGGCCTTTTTGGAGGCTATGACAAGGCTGACACAAGCCAGAGCTACAGCTGATGCTTAGCTTTAATTCATGCCATTTTGCTCCGCTGTTGCAGCACTAGAGGCAGGGTCAGCAAGTGTGACATACATGTGCTGTCTAGACATTGCAGCAAGAATGAAGGATACAGGCAGATTAACTTCAGCTTTACACTACTGAAATGTTGAGAAGATTTAAAACTTAGAAGACTGTTTTTAAAAAGGCACTGGGAATACCTGTGACAGATGAGTCCAGTATCTTTTGTAGTCCATAATCAAGTTAAATGTCAATATGCATATCGACATTCTTTGAAGGCTACGAGAGTTTGTTTTCAGAAAGCAAGGTTTGGATTTTTTTTCAGTTTTTTGACCTAATTCCTGGGCTCCAGTGTGAGGCAAAACTGCTACCAGCTACTTTTTCAGGGTTAAAAGGAAATAATGTGTCAGTGCACTTACAGCCATGGTGCCCCCCAAGGAGGAATGAATGAGAGGGAGATGGCTTCGCTCGTCCCCTCTCTTGACCTTCGCCCTCTGTGTTCCCCATGCTCGCCTCCTGCCCCTCTTACTCTAACCAGAGAGGAGAGAAAAAGCAGAGACCCTTTCCCTTTGCAACTCTCTCCCTGCTTCTCCCTCACACTTTCAGGTTCAAACCAGCAGAGGGAGAGGGAGAGCATTTCCTCAGCCCTGTCCCAGGATGTGTGACACACAGCCATCTCCACCAGAAAGTTTGAATGGGATTGTAAATAGCAGCTCTTGTGACTGTGGGGCTGTGTCTAGCCTTTAAGGCATGACCCCGCTGTGGGGGCAAGAGGCAACTTYGCTGCCCTGGGGTGACGGGAGGGGAGAGGGAGCAAGAGCTGTCGCTCCCCACGGGGCTCCAGCTGGAGCTAGCAGGCTCCAGGCCTGCTAGAGTTAAAACCTCCTTGGCTGCGCCTATTGCTGTTTCAGTGGCGCTTGTGGTTTGCTGTGTCTTACTGCTGGTGCTATTTTTCAGAGGCTTATCAGTAGTTTTCCTCAGTTTCTTGCTCAGTTTGCCACCGTGGTCTGAGAGCAACTGATACCACTCCATTGGCCACGCCGTAGCGTACGCTGCGATTCCAGCAAATGGCTGTGCAAAAGCCACAACAGTTGTCGGCGAGCCCTCCACTGGTTTCAAGGATTTTGGATCAGCCGCAGAGAGGACTGTCAGGATTGCAGTTATGGCTCTGGAACAAAAATATTGGGAAAAGCAATTGCAGCGGAGAATTGATACTGGTGTTCTTAAAACCTCAGTAATCTTGGCCACATGAAATTTAACCTTTCTTGTGACTGAAATAACAGTGGGGCTTAGGTCATATCATAGCCTAATGGCCTGTAACATTTCATTTTCAAAAACTAAATTGTTCATGAGTTATAGCAGAATATTAAAAAAAACCTTCCCCAAACCCCACAGAAAACTTGCACTCTGTTTCTTCTCAAGCAAGGGAACAAACCAGGCAAAATTATTGTAAAGGTTTTTTGGTTTTTAATTGCTGCCAGGCTGAATTAAGGGCGATGCCCTGTTCATGTTGCGCACGCTCCTAGAGGCTGCTCAAGTCCCCAAGGAGTTGGGCGACCGTGCAGAGAAGAGACGGCGCGGGGCTCGCAGGCAGCTTCCGCGCCCGGAGGGAAAGAGGAGCTCCGACACCCGTAAGGCTGAGGGCTGCTCGGTCTCGCCGCTCGCAGCCTGGCCAGACATGCAGGTAGAAGGCCGCAGTGCCACAGCCGCGCGCTGGTGCAGAGCTAGCCCTGCTCCTACAACACCAAGAGCTGCACACTGCCAACCCCCGATCACTCAGAGATAGCCTGTCCCCAGGAAAAGAGACGCTGTATGCCTGTCTACACGCATCTAGCTAGTATTTTACAACAAATGCTTCCGCTGTCTTGCCTGGCACAGGCTGCATCCCTGTTGCCCTACTTTTTATTATGTACTTTTCTGCTCCGCAATGGAAGTGAGGGCAGTTGTTTTTGTCAGGGCAGCACCAGGCTGGACTGGGGAGGTTTCAATTCTCTTCCTGGGGCGACGAGACCTTCGCTGGGGTCTGCAGAGAATAACTCCATCCTTCAGTCCTTCTGCCCCCTTCCCCCATCATGCACCAGGTGCACCCAGCCCCCTGCTCCTTGTAAAACAGTGATAGCATGTTTTGCCTGTGCTGGGGAGCTAAAGAAGTTTGTGTTTTGTCAAAACTCCCCCCAGGTTTAGGACTCAATACATGTCTGATCCAAAGCCTAGTGAAATCAATAGGATCCCTTCCATTAACTTCAAATGAGCTCTGAATGGCACCCTGTATTCTGTAGACAAGAAAAGACAAACTGCCTGCTTAGAGACATCTTCCCCCTCTCTGACCAAAAATTGCTGTAGGCCAGCTAACTGATAAATTAAAGTGTAGCAAACATGATCTTTATTAATAATATTTAAGCTGAAGGCTGCCATCAGAGACCAGCTGTAGGGACTTATGGAAAATACAACCCTGACAGACAGGATAGCAAGCCCGAGATAGCAGCTTTACTGGAAATAAGATCTAAACCTCATTTCTTTTCTGCTGGGGGTTGGTGAGAGCAGCCATGATCAGCAGCATGAAGCAGTGCGAGGACTTCCCAATGCCACCTGCTGAGGGAGGCCCCAACAGTCACACGGGGCAGGGCCTTTGCTGGGGCATTTCCCAGTGCATTTTGCTGGGGCTCTTGTGGGTCATTAGAAACCTGCTTTCTCTTCAAGAGAGGCAGCAGCCCGGAGGCAGGTTTTAAAGCAGTTCAGCTTCACTGTGCTGCTGCTGCTGTCTGGGGGAGCGGGACTGCCAGGCAGCGCCCAAGGAGGGCACCAGGGCTGAAGGCTGGAAGGACTTCCCTGTCGCCCTCTACCCAGGGACAAGCAATTGGCTGTGTCACTTCCCAGCAACACATGAAATAAAAGGTGCAAAATCCCAGCAAACTGTGGCCTGGGGAAAGGGGAGGAGGAACGGAAGAGGAGAAGGATGAAAGGAGCAAAGTCCCCCACAGCCCGGGGTGCGGATTCCAGCAAGGAGCAGACGGGCCCCCTTAGCAGTTTTACAGAATCCATGCTTTTTTGGCCCAGTGAACCAAGCTAAGGAGCATAACTCAGAAATTTAAAGAGATGGAAGAAAAGGCACGGCAGCGAGAGGGCCTAGCAGCGCAGGAAGATGCGGCAGATCTGAGCAAGGGCATCACCGCCACCAGGAGGTGTTCGGCCTCCTGGAGCTGTGAGCAAACCGTATCCCCTCTCCAGCAGCACTCTCCTCCCATACACTAGAAATAGCCAGCGACTGAGCCCGAGTGCCTCGAGGTTAGCGTTGTCTTTCATACCAGTACAGCAGCATAATTTTAGGATGTGACACTCGACACTTTACTTGGTGAGCGCAGGCTTTTCTTTTCTCAGAAGGAGGCGTCTTGTCTAGTTTTTAACATTGCCATTATTATTATTTCAAAATAGGTGCAAAATGTATTTGTTAAAAAGGGAAATAATTAAAATCCCATTACAGCTCCAATTCTGTCATCTTTCTTCCCAGAAGAAGCATTAAAATTTTCATTAATAAATGTGCAATTACTGTTGACCTCTGAATAATTTCTACAGCCTTAATTTCTCTTCACAGCTATGCTGTGTTGTATTATTATATTTTTACTCTTTGCTTTCCTCATTTGATCTGTTTACTGAAGTTACAATTTTCATATTAAACATGTTCTCATTGAAAAATTGCTTTTTCAAACAGTTTTTATAAAATAACAATATTTTTATTGAACAGGAATATAAACAATTAAAAAGTTAAGAAATTGTTAGCTGAAAATGCATTTTTAGCAGCCTATTTTTTAATAATGATTTCATTAAATTTTTAAGTAAAAATGCCCCAAAATATTTTCAGTCCTTCTCCCGCCCTCCCACACACATTCAAAACCTCTATAAAACTAAAAAAAAAAGCAGTTTTGTACCCCTTGGAAAGAAAACCAGTTGTGAATCCTGACTTTTCTTCATGAAACTGGCATTCAGAACCAATTTAAATAAAATTCAGACAGTTTTTATAGAATGTTAAAGAATAAAGATACGCTTTGTTCCAAAGGAAGTTAAGTATGGTGAAATAATATTCATCATATTTCCTTCCACATAAATTGGAATACAATTTTCACAGTCATCACCCAGAGCCATAAATATTTTCTTATTGGAGTATTTTCAGGAGAGACAGATGACTTATTAGGGCCTAGAGCAAATACCATGTGGGCACCCAGATGGATACCTTTGAGAATCCATCTCTCGCCCCACGTCTTGCTGAAGCACCAGAGTCAGTCTGGAAGGTAGGCTTTAGGCCTCAGGCTCTCAGGCCCTCTTGTACCTTTTACCCTAGTGTTATGGAAACTATTAGGCTTGCAGGCCACCATAACTGGGTCCGACCCTAGGTTCCTGCTGAGGCAGAAGTTTGAAGTCAGATTGGAGAGAAATAAAATTTAATGATACACGTGCGGTAATTACAGCTCGAGCTGGGTGCCTCCGAAGAGGGACCCCGAACAAAGAAATCCCTGGGCAATTATACCCTTACAATCTAAATTCCCCACCCCTTAAGCGATGGTTTGGACCAATAGTAATAGTTAGGTCTGGGGTCTTCCCCTTCTTCATTGGGCCCCTTCATTGTCTCTAGGCAGGCTGCTTCCTTTCTTATCTTCAAGGTTTGCTACTCCTGCTGTCCATGCAACTTCTTTATCCCTCCAGCTTGAACCGGCTCTGGGGCCCCCTTTTACTTATCTAGGTAAAAATTCACAGCTTGAAGGCCTAAGGCTTCAGCAAATTTAGCTACTAATGCTAAGCAAGTTATGCTAAGCGATTAATTCTAGACAGCTTCAGTTTGATATTCTCTAACACTAGCTCTCACTAATACGGGATATTAATGAGAATGTTTGTGGTCAGGTTTGAAAAGATACCTGCTTAGACTAGTGTGAGTTTCTGTAAAGGTGTAGTTGGCTTATGACTTATATTGATGAATAGGTTGTCTTGCCAATTAAAAAGTTTGAAATGATACTACTTTGACACCATTAAAGAAAAAAGAGCTGACATACTGCAATAAGAGAACAGGATTTTGAAAACTGGGAGCCGATACTATTTTTATTTCTCAGAATTAAAATGGGGCTTGTGGCAAGAAGAGTTGAAAAAAGTCTGGACACTATTCAGCTAAACTACAGGGATGCTTGGAAGCACTCTGGAATATTGAGCTTGTAGACCCATGCCTTTGGGAATCCTATGGTTATGTAGGGCTTCCAGGAACATCCCAACATGGCAGATTAACTTTACATTGAAGGTGCACCAAAGAAAATCTATCTGCAAGGAGGGTGTTTCTCACTGCTTACTGCTCTCTGTATCAGATACTATTTTTTCATCTCAGTAGCGACATGTATTATATTGCTTTTGGAATGGAAAAAAAATGCCAAATATAAATCCTGTATTTTATTATAGAAGTTAATACCAATAATTATTTAAAATTTAATGAATTTCAGTTCTCACTTAATTGCTTTTGAGTAGTTCACTTAACTTATTAAAAAGAAGCAAGGACATATTCATTTAATGAGCAGCAGAAGCCTTGGCCTAGCATCTGCCTACATTCCCTTTTCAATTAATCAATTATAGTCCAATGGTGTGTAATTACACATTAAGAAAGTTATTGGATATCTCAGCATGGCTGTCCCAGGGGGCTCATGAATACACTAATATAACACACCTGTAATGACCTGTTCTCAGATCTGCAAATTGCTCCCATTTCTCTCTCTCTCTCTTTGCTAAATGAAGATGAGAGCAATTACCATTAACTTTTTGAGTCACGTCTAGTCAATGAGAGAGAAAAAAGATCCCTACCAGCATTCATAATAAATCTGCCTTTTGGTACAGAGTATTTTAACAGCAGCAGGCATCAAGCTGAAAGGCAGTAAACATGTATCTGGATCACAGAGAGTTCTGGGGGAGCCGGGGCCAGTCTGAACTGGGCATGCTCTTTGCCTTTCTCTCTTTGTAGATGAGAGAAACAGGCAAGGAGGAAAACCTTGTCAAATCGCATCCAGGCATAATTTGCCTGGCTTGGTTCGAATCAAACCAAACTCTGGAACTGATCCCTATGCAGTGGCTCTAAGTCTTTGCATAGCAACTAAGCCATGTTGCTGTTGTGTTGGTTTTTTTCCGAACACTAGCAAGGACAAAGTTTACTATGTAATGGCAGAAAGGCTTTGGTTGTATGAGAGGATACATTCACCAATGCTCTCTTATTAATGCATAACAAATGAAAGCAAGGAGAGACTCTTCATCTGCATAATGAAGTCTGACAGATTCTAAATTGGTGATTCAGTGAACTAAAGGGTCCAAAAATCTTCTGTGGAAGTGAGGTTTTGATGGCTCCATAAGTCAAACAGGGGATAATATCTGTCAACATTTTTATAAATGTTGTCTTGCACAGTGTGATTTCGATGTGCTGTTGTTCCTCTCTGGGAAAGTGTCTTTTTTTCTACGTGAAGCTTTCTTGTTAATGCTGGCTTTCATTTTTAGATTGGGGTCTTTCAGGTGGGTGTACATGCAGATTAACATGCAACAATATCCTGCACACAGTCATTCTTTCCAGGCAAACACCATTTTGCTGTACCCCTTGCACCAAAATGCAAAAACAACTTCAGTGAAACCTTCAGAGTTTACTTCTCTTTTTAAGGACCATTTTAAGGTCCTTTTAAGGACTTTTAAAATTCCTTTTAAGGGATTTTAAGGTCATTTTAAGGACTTTTTAAGGTGTCCTTGTGCTAGATACACCCTAAGGATAATATTCCTGTGGAATTCAGGTGGTTGAATGTTGTTCTCAGTTACACTTACAGTTGAGACCATAAGTGTTTCAGTTTGAGCTTCAGCTGGGTCCAGGTTTCACTCTAGTTTTTACATGTGTCATATTTCTTTCCTGTTCCACAGTATCCTTTGACTTTTAATGCGATTCACTTCCCTAGCTATAGTATCTAGATGTTCGACATCTGGGCTAAGCTCTGTCTAGGTCTCCTTGATAGTCAACATAGGAAGACAAGCCCTTCTAGAGTGTGATTTACTTTCGATGATTTGGTGCTGATTTAGGATTGGTTGAACTACCTCCTAGCGGTGCCTATATCTTTCCATTGAGTCGTATTCCATATGACACCTAACTTTCAGACAGCTACAGTCATCAGTTGAGCAGCATATTTTGGCATGTGTCTAACTTTAAGTTCATGTGTAGACCCATTCATTGCAAGCAGAGGGACTACTGGTATGTTTAGGTAGCTGCTGACTTTGTGCTTTGATGTCTGGTCTCCAGGTTCAAAATGGGAATGATGTTATTTAATCACTTTTGCATGCAATTTGAGATTGAGATTAAAATGTTAGAAGTGCAAAGAGATATCTATTATTTAATGTTGTGTTGTACTTCAAATAGCTAACAACAGGGCCCTTGGTATTTGCAGAGAGGTTCATTTATTATGAATTATCTGGCACAATAGTTGAAAACAGGTTCCTAGGTTTACCTTTAGGTATTTAAAAACAATTTGACAGCCCAGGCAATGCATAGTAACTAAAGCAAGCAGTGCAGTCAGTGCAGATCCCACAAAGTGATCAAACTGTGCAGAAGTACTGTGTTCTCAAATTCTGCTCAATGCACAGCATTGTTTATGCTTAGGATCAAAATTAAATTCTGTGCTTGGTTTTTTGATCAGCACCTGAATGATCAATTAAAAATGGTTAAATGAGGAAAGGAGCACATTATGGTATAGAACTTTAATATACAATACAATATACAGTTGTGCAGGATAGTTAAATATGGGTCCTCAAAAACCTGTCAATTGGCTCTTAGGTTGCATATTTTTTTGTGTGTCTGATGGGAGGGAGGACAGTATTTCATTCAGCTGCAAAACTTTGTTTCTAGCTGTATTCCCTGCAAAAGGCTCTAACTCTTTGCACGTCAATTGCCTAATTGAGCAATAAGCTCTGTATTGTACTAATACTTTTTATTATGAGGAATAAACAAGCTTCTTCTAGACAGGCAGAAAAATAATTTACCACCTGTGCCCAGTCCTGAATGCACATTACTGCACATGCCACTGAAATTAATGTCTCTTTAGTCATTTTCTGGGAGATTTTTTTGTTTGTTTCACCATGAGGTTCACACACCTGATACATTTTCGCTTTTTAACAACCTGGATTCCTGACTGCCAAGGGAACAAGCACTTGGTGCTTACTGAGTTACTGACCCTCTCTGTGCCTTTGGGATACAAATAGCAGCTTCATCATTTGTTAAACACATTAAACAAAGGGCCAGATTCTTGTTTGAACCCGAGATGCCTTTACACCAGTCTGGCAACAGAAAGAAGTCTCAAAAGGTGGTGTGCATGTAATATACTCCAAGGGCCCCTTTCTGCCACCAGAGTGGTGTAAAGGAGCCTCCAAGTTGCTGAGAATCTGACCCAAACATAGTTTTGTGTAATGCCAGAAGATAGGGTTAGGACATTGTGCCGGTGTATCTTATTACAGCTGGTCCAGCACCAAGTCTCAAGGGGTGAAAGATGCTGGAAACTAAAATACTAAAGAGCTAATAGACTGACTCAGTAAGAAGAATGGTAAATGCTTCTCTTATCCATTATTTTGCCCTCACTTTCCATCTCTGGGACCATATCTTATATAAATCACCAGATCCTTTAGGACCCAGTCTGTTCTTTAAATTGGAAGCAGTGCATACCCATGAGAAACAGCATGTAGGTGAGATTCCCAGAGGTGCATGCAGCATGCAGTTTTCCTGACAGAACATGTGCCCAGGGGAGGAACTGCATGTGTGACGTATGCACACACACTTTTCCAAGCAAAGGGGTTGTAAAAGTCCTGGAAAATATGTCCAGTTTTATCTTATGCATATCTTACTTCTTCCTTTCCGGGACATTGAGGGAGGCTGCATTGAGCAAATGCTTTTCTCCAGAGGGTTCACTCATGAGTATTGCCATAGGGCTATACGCTCTCATCTTTCTTATTCACCATGAAGATGAGGTTATGGTCATCATTTAATGAGGGGATGTAGCTGACGTGTTTGCCCAGTCCCGTAGTCCAGCTTTACGTCTCTCTTTCCTTCAGCCGCAAACTAGGGCTGAAAGTCACCCCTAGTAGGTAGGCACAACTGGGGCCTGGATGACTACAAGCTGTCCAAAGTTCAAAATAGATTAGCCTGAGATCACTGGTCAGTGAAAGGAAATAACCAGAGGGCCAAAGTGCTTCCCTGAGACCTAGCTGAAGTCTCAGCTGCCCTAAGTAACTGTGTAGCAGCAGTGTCAGAAGTTGTGGCTTCTTTCTGCTCAGGAGCCAAGAGCTTTTCTCTTGGTTGTGGCCCTAGTGAGATGTGTCCATTTGTTGCCCTCGAGCTGCTGTCCATCTGTGGCTCCCTCTGTGGTCGGTTGGGAGACGGGAGGCAGAGCAGACTGCAGCAGCCTGCTTAGGTTATCTGCAGTATCTTGCTTGTGTACTTGAAAAGCAGGCTGTGCTTGTTTCCATCAAATTTACTATAATCCCACCGTTTTTTTTCTCCAGCTCAGCTGAGTCAGTGTGAGCACTGGGAGGAGCCATAATGTAGACTAGTCTGGCCCAGTTTTCTCCCATGCTGTTAGAAAAACCTGCTGAAAGCAAATCTGATTAACACAGTGAAGAAAATAGCTCTGCTGTAAAACTTTGAGGATTGCCATTGGGGCAGGTATGCTGCAAGCAGAGGTGAAAATGCATTTTTTAATTTTTGCAGACTGATGGGCTCTACAGTACACAATCTCTGTTGGCTGTCTGCAGGTCCTCCATGCTAAGCTAGCGAAATCCTGAGAGGCTTGGGGAATCTACCCTTTTATTTTCAGAACCACTTTTTCAGTGTCGTTGTGCCACCACATTGATACCATGGCACACCAGCACAGCAGGAGTGTCTTGGAGGTACTGCTTCCCTGGCATGCAAAGCCCCAATCCTGCAGCAAAATCCATCCAGATGAATGCTAGTGCTTGTGCCAGAGATACTGCAGCCACTGCGGGCACGGGGATCTCCCAGCGCTGTCGGAGTTAGATACAGAGAGGAAACTGCAAAGAGGGCAAATCCAAGATAGCCAGGACTTTGCTGATCCCCCAGGAACTCTGCATAGCTCTCTCTTAGAACAGGTATTTGGAAAGTGCCTAAATTGTGGGAGTTTGAGGGACCCTCAAGAGTTTAGATTTCACATTATGTGTTTTTCTGACTGATTCTTCTTTACTGGGTGGGATTTGCTCCTTTTCATAGCTCTAAGCACAGCATCTGTGTGGAGGAGCTTGACTCAAGGTGGTCACCCTGAACTAGGGATAGGTGTTTCATCTAAATATATAGAGTGAAAGCTAGAAATGGAAAAGACCTATTAGTTCCTCTAGCCAGTGCTTTGATTCTAAAGCATATCTGCAATGGGCTGTAGGCTGGTGGGGGGAAGAAAATTGCTTACTTTTCTGCACGTGAAGAGGGGAAGCATCAGGTATCTTGATCTGGTCTAAGAGCAACTGTTCCACAGTCTTGACTGTGTATACTACCTTTTAGACAGCCTCAATCTTTAGTGAAGGTATTGGGAGCATTTTGAAGCTGTGCCTGGTGCCCTACCTATAAACATCAAAGAGAAAGAGAGAGAGAATGAGAGAAGAGAGGGAAAGGACACAGACTTTTGGTGAAGACAGGGAAGTGATTTCAGGTTTTTGTGACACTGCATGAACCTTGCATGTTTAGCATCTTCCTGAGCATGATTTACCCAGGAGGGTGGAGGAAACTGTAACGGGCTGTAGGTGGGATGGGGGGAGCAAAAACTTCCCGCAGACGTGGAATCTGAGAAAATCCCAAGACAATGTGACTATTTTTAGCAAAAGTGTAAACAATGATAGATGCCATGGGCTGCTGTCACTAAAATTTGGCTATAAGCAACATATTCATATTTAAACAAGTCAGCTTTGCACATTTAAATGAACAAACACTGCCTCTTTGTTTGTTTGTTTGTTTGTTGTGCAGAAGCCATCAGCTTTACTCCTTATTCCTTAACGTTGGTGGTGATGTGGAGTCATGATGATGGATCGGCTGTCTCTCTAGCTTATCTATAAGGCCACAAAATGTTTATATCTTATATGGCATGGTAGGCTGTTATCGCACCATAGTGGAAATAGGAATTTTGGTCTGCCCTTGCAAAAGTAACATCTAGTGCACAACATTACCATTCTAGTAAGGATTGCTTGGCACAGTTTGTACAGCTAAACATATCCACTGTGAAACCTGACACTGAGATGCACATGAATAAAATCACACAAAATCAGGAGAGCAGCGAGCATCAGAGAAGACTTTGAACTCAGGGGGCAATCCAGCAAGGACGGAGTTCCTGCAGTTTCTCTCCTGCTTAGCATGGGCCTGTATCACCTCTGGTGCAAGCCTCTGGCTTACACCAGCATTATATTTGGCCAATTATCTTATTTAGGTATCTCATATATATAGGTCTTGAAAAGGTCAACAGCAGAGCTTACCTGGGCAGGGTTTTTTGAAGCTATAGGACTGTAAGCTTTGCTTCTAGCATCATTAGAAAATAATTGCTTGTGAATGTCCAGGGATTTGAATCTGCATGTTAGAGCTCTGAAAAGGAGGGCAGGAAGGTATAAAATATTATTGAAACAGCTGCTGCTAACATTACACTTGCTGCCAGTGCTGAGCGGTAAGACAGCAGAGCACAGCAGGGGCATGGCTGCTGTGTCTCACCTGGGTTTGGTACCTTCGTGCTCGGAGCTTGTCTCTTCGGGTTTGTCCTTTTTATGCCTGTTCATAGCGTGAACATACTCCTGAATCCAAATTCTCCATACAAGCTCATATGTGTTTATCTAAAGCTGCAGTGAGGCAAATGTCTTCCCTGTGGCATTCCAGCTGGGCTGTTTTTATCTGTGTGTATCTGGCCTTGGTATTCTTCCATTTTTCATTATTTTTGTCCCTTATCTTTGGTTTTCTGCTCCTTGCAACTTTTTTCTTAGGTTTCTCTTCCCCTTCTGAATATTTCTCTTTCTCCACTACTATCTTTCTCTCAGTTAAGCTCTCTTCTTCCCCAGGTCCGTGATGAATTGCATCACATATTTTTGATGTCCCGCTTGTTTTCAAACTTCCTGTACTCTTTGGCTTCTTAGTACTGTTACCTGTAGAAAGTCCCCTTCCCTAAGTGTTGTAAGGCAGAGATGTTACTAAATGTCTGAAAGACCTAGGATTATCTACTGCTGTTTACTGCTTGATTTCACAGTATAGCCAAACTATGCGGCTTGTGACTCTGAGAATAAGCCATGAGTTTCATGAGGAAAGATGGTCTTGGCATATGGTATTAGACTAATCCTTAATGAGACGTTTGGTGGTCCCTTCTAAGCTCTGTTACAGATATTCCCTGTGACCCTGCCCAAGTCACTTTATCTGTCTCTGCCTCCCGTTCATAAAATGGGTGTAATTGCACTCCTGGAGCTCCTATGGAAGTGTGAGGATAAATTCCTCCTGCTTGCTTTACCTTTATCTCATCCCTGTTGCCTGCACAGTTGTTAGCTGGGATGAAATGCAGAATAGCCATGTTCAGTGCAAAGCTTATACTCCAACTGACTAGACCAGCCTAAAGCTAACCCTTCCTGCCTCTCCTTGCTATAGCCTAATAAGGCTGATAGTGGAGAGTCAGATTTATTACTGTTTGCATAGCAGTTTCATGTGCTTCAAGAAGTTTCCTATGCCATCCATGAACAGCAAATAGAGAAGCTACCAAGGAAAGGTGCTCAAAAATACACAGTGGTTATACAGGACAAAAAGATAAAATGGTTCTCTTTGCTTATTCCATGCAGTCATTAACAGAAACTGTGGGGCCTTGGAAGTACCAGCAAGAAGGATGTGGAGACAAGTCAGTTACTCCATTCGCGAAACATATTTCCGGTTTTCATTCCTGCTACCTGTTGTCCACCCTCTCTCCCTCCTTCACCTTCCTCAATTTAGTTTTGTAACAACAATAATGAAATAAAAGAATGTGAGGTAAAGTGATCTTTAACACTGTCATTGTTGCCAAGTAATGCTAATAGCACTTTATTTCTCAGAAACCTACTTCTGAACACTAATGTTATTTAATTATTGTAATGTTGCAATTGAAGGTGCCCACACACAAATTCAGTATAGATTTAATTATTATATCTGAAATGCCAATTAAGCAAACAGCAAAAACAAGTGGTGTATTTTTGATGTTTGTCATCTGATTTATTGTCATTTACCTCACGCAGAGGTGCTCGTGCTCAAACAGAGCACTGCCTAAGTTAGGAGTGGAGAATCAGCCATTTGTAGATAAAAGCTTTCTCCTAAATCTGTACTTCGCAAGTAAGTACTAACTGACATAAAACATTTATTTAAAAAGTGCAACTGGGAGTGTTGTTTGGTATCCTTCTCTCTGTCTCAGGTTAGGAATACAAGGAAAGTATGACTTTTCATAGACGGATACACATCTCCAATGCAAATGCATTGAATACAATACCATTCACATGCATAACATACATTAAGAAGCCTTCAGTGAAAATCCAAATTATGCAGGCAAGAAAACTCAGCCTGCAAACAGTTTAAATGGGTTGGCAAAGTCAGCTAAGAAGATCTGCAGGCTTGGGCTTTAGCAGCTAGGGGCACATTGTCTTCCTACCAGATAATTATTGGGGATTTTAGTTTTTAGGCATCCCCTAGCATTGCATTTTTCAATTCTAGTCAGTGAGCTTTGCCTTTCAGGATGAGAAGCACAATGCCAGCAGAGAATCCCACCTTGTTGTGCAGCCTGGGTACATTTATAACGTCCTGCTGCTCTCCCAAACTGTAAAGAGTCCCTCTTTGAATACTGTGCACTACTCACCATGCAAGCAGCTCATTATCCCAGACATTTCAAGACTAATTTATAGGACATTTGGTTAATTTGCATAAGCCATCCAGTACACAGAAAATGTCTCCACAATAAAGTAATATGCCAAAATCAGGATTTATGTGAAAACATGAATATGGGGGGGGGGGGACAGGAGGGGAACATTTTGAGGATGCTGTCATTAGCACCAATCTCTAAATGAATACCTCTGACAAAAAGTCACAGAATCCTGTCTCTCCACCTACTGTATATGAAGCTCCCATACAATTTTCTGCTTTGAATCTTGCTCATCTTTTTATTAAGTAAGTTGGATTTTGATCCTTAAAACAGCCTTGAAATATGAATACTTTGCACTGTTGGCTTTGTCTAAAAAGGAAACAAAATCCCCAAACTGAATCCAAATAGCAGGCTGTACTTTCAGCTATCACTGCAAGGAGTCTAGCATATACACTGTTCTGATTATTACCTTGACACCAGAAACAGTAGGGCCTATAATCCTTGAAACAGCTGACATCTGAAGCGTTGATTCTTCCTGTGCTTTGAGTTAGTCAGTCCTTGATCTCCATGCCTGGCATGGATTCCTGGATTTCACTGAAATCTGACCTAACGCTCCCTTCTTGTGCAGCAGTGTTTGTGCTCTGGTGTTCAGAGATGTTTAGTTTCTATCCTTAGGACTCTGAATTAGAGCCATACAGGTCAAAGGAGCAAACAGGAGAGTTGTCATTGTTGGATCTAATGCCTGTCCTTGATTTTTCTGTTATTGCTTTTTTTTAATAACAATTACCAAATAAGAACATGGCAAAAAGTTTTAGATTGTGCCTTTTGCCTGTAAGGTGACATTATAGAACTGCCATGGTTAAAATGGTTATTGACTATCTTTCCATAATTTCTACCTCAAGCCTACTTCACTGACAGCTATAGATGTTTTTTCTCCCTTCATTGCAAAAATAGCCTGGGATTTGAAAGTCAAGTTGGTTTCTTTCTTCTAGCCCTAGTATGTCTTCTGCCATTATGAGGCCTCTGAAGATCACATTAAGTCCCTATTTACCCCTGTGCAATCTAATTAACTTCCAGGATAACTGTGCAGGTGTAACTGAGATCTCAGTTTGAAGGCAGCATTGCTCCGTTTCTTATAATTGAAAGAACTGTTTGGCCAGCAGCATTTCTATTAGTAGTAATGCTGTTTGAAAAGGAAATAACTTAGTTGGACTTTCAGATTGAGTTTGCAAGAATGCCAGCTAATATTGCATAAGTGAATGCATCTATATCTGCTTGCTTGTAAATAGAAGCTAACTTGAGCTGGAAATCACATGTACCATAAACATGTAATCCTATTGCCATTGCCACAGATTCATTTCCGAGGGCGGAGCTATGGTTTCAGGAGCCTGGTTTAGCGCTCTGTTGTTTAGAAGGTTCTGAGCCGTGCTGGCTGTTTGCTTTGGTGCAGTGTGTGTGGTATCGGTGGAACTGCTAGTTTTATAATGGCTTACGCAGCTAGAACCAGAAGTAAATAGAAGGAAATAACATGTTGTAGGAAGAGAAGTACTGTAGATAAAGATTTTTTTTTTGCTGTTCTAGATTCTGTTACTCTGTTATATCTGTTATTCTAGCTATTGAGATTAGCATTTTCAATTGCAGCAGGTTGTTAATTTTTACCAAATTGTACTACAGGTTACATGGAACTGATAGCACTAGCCTGAGAATAATGGGTACAGAAGGAAAAATACATGGAGGATTTTTTTGTTTACTCACTTCTAACTTGAATCATTTTTTGCTATTCTAAGATGTTAGAAGCACATTTTTTCCTCTGGGAATTTACAGCTTCTCTTAGTGTTTTGATTACTTGTGAATAATTTGATAGAAAACCCCTTACACATGTCTCTGATCTACAGCATCTAGTTGAATTGGATTTTGACTGATCCCACATAGCTGAAGTTACTGTATACAATAAAAAACATTTGTAATGCTGTCAGACAGGAAAATCTTCCTCCTGCAACTTGACTCAAATTTGTTATCTGTAGAGCTCCATGAAGTTCAATAGATGTAAATACAGATTAATTATTTAAAAAGTAATAGGAAGGAATGAGCTTCCAAACATGTAGTGTTTAATTATTTAAAACCTATAATGGAATTTCAACCCTTGCACATACCTCAGATCTCTTGTCATGCTTGGACAAGTGCCTGGGGTTAACTAGCATGTCCCCACCTCCCCGTCATCTCTCTTCCTATATCACGATTGACGTTCTTGGTAGATGTGAAGAACAGTCAATATACTCCATCATGTCTACTAGTAAATATGCTATACTTAACTCCATCTTCCTTTCTCCCATTACTATATTGCATCCTGCAGCAAGCCATTCCACATAACGTTTCATGTAACAAGGGGTGGTGTACAAGTGTTCAAGTATGCACATGTGTACCGAGCCATAGTGGACCAAATCCTAAATCCTGGGCTTGGGCAAAACCCTTAGTGATTGCTGAGTCACAAAGAGTGGAAAGAGGGCCCCGTAGTAATACTGGGATTTTTTCATATGAAGGTAGTGCTGAGTGGCCACCAGCTGTATTTGTGACCTGACTGTACTGGATACTGTATACACTTTTAAGAAAACGTGATTTCCATTTCAAAAAGCGCATGCTCTAAGTAGGCGAGCCTGACAAGGGGAAGCCTTCTTCCCACTTTAAAAGTGGGATCAAAGATACAGGGTGAAAATACAGAATATATAAACCTCTGAACTCTAGGCACTTGACCAAGCTTAGCTTCCCTTTGCTCCCTCTGTAATCAATGGAAAGTGAAAGGCTTCTGAGATCAATTCAGAGCCTCCTAGTTAGGTTCCTGCTGTGAACTGCCCTCCAGAGACACCTACCTCTGTCCACAAACCTTCTGAGCTGGGCAAAGTAGGTACCTAAAATTAAGTCATCTGGATTATTTCACTCCCTACCCTTCCCTTTGTCCAAAGTTACTCAAGAATTTTGTGTTTGGGGGCAATGATTTAAATGCCAACCTGTGAGTCCCAACTCAGCACTCTAACTACATAACTCCTTCTTTAACTGCTGTAAGTCACTGAGGGAGGAGCACTTGACCCAGACTGTATGTTAAAACAAATAAATAAATAAGCCATTGAAAAAAGCAAACATTTCAGTTGTGTTGAACAAATAAGTGGTTAGGAGTCTTTGTATGCAACAGCTACTCATCTTCTCTTCGCCAGCCAGATCTCAGTTGGTTTGACAAGGAATAGTTCCAGTTTTATACTACCCTGTGAAATGAAAATTGCTGTCAAAAGGAATTTTGTGGAAAGACCCAGAGAAGGAGAAATCAAGAAGTAAGTGGTCCTTTTTGAGGAGGAGTTAAAAATGCATAGCACTTTTGAGCTTTGCTTGCAGCACACTTGCAGGTGAGGGTTTAAATATGTTGATTTCTTTTGTCCTGATGTGCAGCTTCCACATAGCTACTTTGTTGCTTATGTCATGCAATGAGAAAATCATCTGCATGATCTTGTAAGTATGAAAGTGTTTGTCATGATGCATTTACATAATAAAATCTATGTAGTTGCAGTGTGCATAATACATACAGACAAGGAATGAGTGCCATCTACAGTAACATAATGCATTACTAAAGGATTTCCTGTAATTCTTTACTGAATAACATGTCTGATGCCTTATCTCGTAATGCACCCTACTTGGTGAGAAATTAATACTTTGTGCCAAATTCAACTCTCAGTTACACAGTTCAAATTGGAAAAACAACACTGCCTTCAGTGGAGTTATCCCAAATTCATCCCGGTGTAACAATGAATAGATTTGACCCTTCTCTGACATTATGTAAATAGCTGTATGTCAGGTATGCTCCAATGCTAAACAAACTTTCCTGAACAGAGAGATAAACAAGAAATTTTCTCTCTTTTCATTTGAATAGAAAAGATCTAGTGGAATTTTTTTCAGATTCCACATCCATACCTGCTTAGAAAGAAGCATGTGTGAATCACCAAGGAAGAAGGTGTATTTTCCATTACTTGAGAACCAGCAAATGTTTCAGGCCTGACAAAAGTATCATAGTGGGCAGTGCAGGACGAGAAGGGGGTAGCCTTCCTCCCATCAGGCTTAGGTCACCGATGAAGCTCGCTGCTGCTTGCCACTGTTACACCCAGCAGGTCCTGTCAGAGGAAGCTCAGCTTCACGGCAGGAATGTTCTTAGTAAAACAAGAGGGGAATGACCAGAAACAGACAAGGAAGTTTTCACACACATTCATCCACCATATGTTTGGCTCTAGGCTGTGGTTTCAGACCTTCATAACGTCTCGTTTATTATTTTTAAGGCTAAAATCCTGAAAAATGGTGGTTTAAGGTAGCTAGCAACCATAATAGTCATGGTAAAACCTACCCACCAGAGACAGAGTAAAGCTTCAATTCTCTTTCCTCTGCTCCCTTCCCTTCCCTTCCCTTCCCTTCCCTTCCCTTCCCTTCCCTTCCCTTCCCTTTCTTTTCCTAGTCTCTTTTCTAATTGCAGGGTGTGCAGACTGGTGCATTCCCCGTCTCTTCCTTTCCTTTCAATCATCTTACCTGCTCCATATGGAATAAACAGTTCATTCTGGAAGTGCCCAAGTTTGAGTCTAGCAGTTGGTCAGAATAAGCCTCTCTCAACCGGTGATTTTGTGCTAATAGAAGGGGGAAGGGCAGCTGGGGCTGTATTGACAGACTGGGTTTCAGCCAGGATCAGTGCCTCAGAGCAAGAGAAACTAGAGGGATGCAGAGTGCTGCCCCTGTGTGAGACAGAGTAATTTCTTTGCTAGGCTTCATTTTCTCCAGCCCCCAGCTCTGGAGGAAATGGGAAAATGTATTCCACTCGCCATTGCCCAGTCTGCAAGAGATGTGACACATCTTGGTCCTGGTCTGAAAGTGACTGATGTGACAAACTTTTCCTTGATCCAAGCAGATATTGGATCTGGCCCGGTTATTCTAATCAAATGTGGTTTCCAGAAGGAGAACTGCTTTTAAACAGAACGTTATCTGGAATGCAGGGTGGTGCATATCATTATCAGTACCAAGATCAGTAACTCTCAAACTGTGAATCAGAAGCAGTCAAATCTGGAACAATTCTGACTCCCTTCAAAGCTCTACAGACTAAAGCCAACAAAGCTCTTCTTGGAAAGTTTTGATTTTTCTTACCCATTTTTAGTAACAGTGAAGTCGATCTTTCCCCAACACCATTTTTCCAAGTAAACAACTGATGCAGTCCCTCAAGGATGTTACGTGCTTGTGAATGGTGGGGAAATGTGCATGTGGGGGTGATCTGCACCAAGGAGACTGTGAGACCCAGCCAGTTCCGTTGCAGCATAACAGGTCCTGACCTGTAAATATTGCATCATAAAGGTTAACATGTAATAATAAAGTCTGAAGATCCCTGAACTAGATAGATAGATAGGTGGAAAAATTATATGTATAGTCCGAAGCACCCAGAGACTTCTATTCCATAAGCTTCCTGCTTGTACAAGCATAAATCAGAAGAAACAACACAAAAAAGTATGAGTTATACCACTGCAAAATGGAATATGTGAGAGGAGGAACTGGTCTTAGAGCTCTTAGTTACTGGTAAATAAAGGTTTCTCAAGGTTTCAGATTGCATTCCTATTTACTATTCTGTGGACTAGCAATATTTCAAATCTGGATTACGGTAATATTCTCTGGACCCAGTAATATAACATTTAAGTCTGAGTGATTTAATGGGTGTTCAGTGGTGATTTTGGCCCAGGTGAAGTGGTATTGGCCTGAAGCAATGCCTTAGGCTAAAAGCATCATGTGCAAGCAAAAAACATTAACCTGCCCCTCAAACCACCTCATTATTACATTTATAGTCCTGTCAACCATCTTATGAGCCACTGGAAACATAATGGAGGGGGTTTTATTGTTATTTTTATATTCTCTTGAATATTAAAAAGAAAATATATTGGAGAAAAAATACATATAAGATATTACTAGACATAAATTCTAGACTGATGAGCCACATGGGTTATTTTCCATCTCACAATGTTATTACTATATGACCAGAATAAAGTTTTGTTCAGAAAAGGAGGGTGAACATGTTTATTCAGGTGCTGAATAAAGAAGTAAGTTAATTATAGAATACAAATCTTTATCTGGCTTTTAAAGTTATCCGCAGATTTGGTAGCATAAGATTGTTAAGGGCGAAGATTTCTCATTTAGGGAGATTTGGTCACCTAGTAAATAAGATACTATTTGGGGGTTGTAAAGTGCCCCTTTGCTCTTTTGCCTCTAAGTTTTCCCATATTTAACAGCATTCCTAGTTCCCCAAAGAACTTGATATAACCGTTTACTGTGTTAATTGCTCTCTATTTCCCTTTCTTTTTCTGATTACTGGGGCTCAATGCAGGGAATACTGGAAAGTGTAGCACATACAGACCCTATTTCCTCAACCCACTAGTTGACAGCTGGTCTGCAGAAGAAATCGTCTGCAGTTGATACTCAGTCCTGCCTTTGCAAATAGCAGTTGGGGAGCCCTTGCAGCCCGCGCGTGAGGGCCTGGAGCTCCTGGAGCACCAATGCTGCAGGCCCAGTTGTCTCTCCCTCTCATGGGCCCTGGCAGCTGCTCTCGAGTGGGACACTCATGGGTCCCCACAGCCTGTGCGCCCCAGCGGCAGAGAAGCTGCTCAGCAGTCTCCTGTAATGGAGTGTTTGGAGATGTAAACCATGCAGAAGGTTTTCCAGCAATGTGTAGGTAACCTTCCTCATGAGGAAAGAGATGCATTCCCACTCTTTAAGGAGAGGAAAGGGGTGTGTAGTGCGACCTTGCCCTGCTGCCGCAAACTGGTGGCAGGCATTGGATACTGTGAAGAAGTACTTCTAAGGCCCAGAAATGTTTTTCCAGATGTTAGCTTTGTTTTCTTTCTTTTGGTTTCCTGAATTTTCAAAGCCGACAATTCTTGTCCTGCTCACAAGGTGTTTACAGCGCTTCTCACTGCTGATACTTTGAAAGGCTTTTGAGCCAGCAGTTTGAGGAGGTACCTTCCTGTCATCTTTAGGAAGAAATAAAGCTCTCATTATGGCACTAACAGCTTAAAGATCATTAAGGAAAATCACCTGTTGTTGAAAGGTGCATACTGTAGTTCACCAAGACTCCCAGCTCCACCTATTCAATCTAGTTGTTTCTAGGTGTGCAGTTTTTCCCTAGAATATTGCATGACACGGGTAAGTTTAAAAGCACACATCATGGAAAGTTGTGGCTTGGAAATCAGGTGTCATAGCTTAAGCTGACCAACGCGCTCATAAAATGAATCAAACAGCTTGCTTGACTAGCAAATGTGTCTGTGCCACTGGTCTGCCGAGCTGGCTTCTCCCACGGTCACCCTCAAGCTCAGGGTGATGAGGAGCATGGTGCAGACCTCCATGGACTCCACCAAGCCCACCCATGACCTGGGCTCACTAAGAACCAGGCTACAGACACACTGGAACAGTCTCCTGTCAGACTAGGTTAAGTCTGGAAGAGGAACTGCCACTTGGCCTTTTGGGGTGGGTACAACACTATGCAAATGCTGTTACACTCCTTTCAGATCTGTGGCAGTGGTCTGATGAGCCATGAGGACGTGATGGCATGAACTGAGGTTAGCTCTGCCCCACAGTCTCTTGTGTAATGTAGTTTTGCTGAAAGACCAGTCAACTTGCAGTAGGACACAGGTTTTTAAGGGCCTGTATTAGCCTTGAAAAGGGTTTTCAGGCTTAGAAGTTCTTTAGGCACTTTGGAAAATGCTAGTCTTGATCTGATTCCTTGCAGATAGGCATCAGCATCATAGGTATGGCCATCAGAGCAAATTCCCTTTTTAGCATCTCTCCATGAGCAGCTTATATGTAGCTTGTCTTTCTAAGCAGTAAATATTAAATATTAGTGCCTACTGGTAGTCCTGTGAAGATATAGGAGGAATTTCCTTTTATCATGTATTTATAGGTTTCAGTTCTGTACACGTATAGTGCAGTAAATGGGAACATATGTTTGCTGTGTTATTACTCCTCCCCAGGCATCTGCTTACTGTCCAGGTAGGGTCCAGGATCCTGGCGTAGATGGAAGCTGGGTCTGACCAGTAGAGCTGCTGTTATGTTCACACGAAGCACAGGTCATAGGCCCTGCTGGTGCGAACCCAGAGAGCTCCTGTGGATTATAATGGAGCTACGTCATTTGCCAGAATGAACTCTGCACCATATGTATGTGTAGAATGCTGTACCATGCTAGTCTTGATTTTTGATTGGCATTATCTTCTTGGTTTGTCTTCTAGCAAAGACCAAGAACCCAAGCTAAAAATCTTCCCATATGAAGTGTAAACAACCCCCAACAACTTTTGTTTTACTGGGAAGGTGGTGACTGGAGAAGGACGCAAAGGGGTTGATGTGCATTGTATCTGCTTTGCAAAGCTTGTCTCAGAGCATCACTCATCTTTGAGGGCCTTCTGTGCTGGGGTCACTTTCCAGCACTAGGTCACTTGGTCTGCCAAATTGTCTGTCCTGCTGATGGCAACCCCTCGCCTCTTCCACTCTAGCCATCCTTTCATCTTCTGCAGCATATTAATTTTATTTAGGATTTATGTCACTGCTGGAATGATAGCCTTAGCCAGTACTGAAACAGCAGTAAGGATGTGCCCTGTAATCAACTTTTATATGGTACAAGTGTAAAGACCACACATTAAGGATTTTAAGGTTTAAATGCTATTATTGTTCCATTCCGTGTTATTTTAGACAGAAAGGTTTCTGGGGAGAAGAACTTCCCTCTTGGCAAATCCCACTTCACACTACACTCATTTTCCCTGAAGTTCGCCCACCATATTATGGGCTTCACCAGAGATTTCAGATCCAAAGTTCCTACTGTGGTTTCAAAGCCTCAGACTGAAGTTGAAAACACGGAGCTCAGCTGTTTATATACAAAATCAAATATGTAGCCATTCTGATGAAATACGAAGCAAACTAGAATTGCACTGGGCATTAGCATAACTTACATTCATTGCTTTTGACTGGGAACATTAAAAAGCCCCCCAAAACAAAGGAACACAAGGGCTTTGAAAAGACTGTGTCTTAAATACCACAGATGACAACTGCAATGATTCCAAAGTGAAATCATTTTATCATTAGCCATTAATTACTAAATAGCTCTATTTTCTCCTTATGCTTCATGTAGCTTAGACTTTTACATAATTAGAATGAAAAATGGAGACAGAGTGGGTCTTGCATTTAAATGACATAAAGTCAGTATTCTCGCCTCAGAAAACTGTGGTAAAGATTTTCAGGAGAGAAAGAAATTTGGGAAGGTTACGTCATCAAAAGGAAAAAGCAAGCGAGCAAACTTTGTTCTCTTTTAAACTGATAGATGGAAAGAAAGACTTTAAATTTGTTACAGGACAGTTTTAAGTTGTAGGCAACTGCAGTGTTCTGTTTTGTAAACTGTTTTTGCACAGAGCTACAAACATTATAAAAATCTGTTTGCATTCACACCTAGCATTGCTACGAGCTATATTACAACCACATTCAGAGTGTGTTAGAGCCTGCCTCGGGGTTCCTTCGCAGCAGGTTTCAGCTGGAATGATTTTTTTTTTATAATAATCATTCTATTCAAGTGGAACAATCATTATAAAAAATTATCACAAGCCATCTTGGGCAGGCGAATCCTGCCACAATAAACATGCTGAACATCTTGCAGTAAGCATGTTGAAAATGGTGATCAAGCCTGGATGACTGCTTGGAGCCACCACTTTGGATTAGGCCTGTTATGAGCATTGTTTGAGGTTTGGTAGTGAAAGAGCGTTAATTCCCAGTAAGGACAGCTGAGGGAGAGGGCTTGGTTACAGTTGTCTTGGAAGTAGAGGCTGTGAACTGCCTCCCCCTTTCCACAGTCTTCCTCCTTGCCAGGGACCCCTGTGCCGGTGCCCCTGCCCTCCAGGCACCAGTGTGCCATAGGTCCACGGCTGGGACTTGGCTGCTGCTCATGCGTGGACCGTGCCCAGGGCTGCCAAACCACTCTCGGGAGAAAGCCAAAAACTCGGTGGGTCCAGGGGCTGCCTTTTGGAGCAGGACCAGGTAGGGAGACACGGGACGCCATGGTGAGCGACGATGGGTTGTGCTGCTTTTGGCTGGGTACTGTCAGCTGAATACTTTTTGTAGCAACTAAATTAACTGGAAAAAGCAGAGCAGCATTAGGATAAACAAAAAAGCATTTAAATTATGAATTACAGTTCTGCTGTGCTGCTTATTACAAACATCTCAAAGGAGTGTGCCCTTTGCCCTTGTCTCTGGATGGAACATGTTCACCTCCTCTTCCTCCCTCTGACCCAGCATGTCTGAGCGCAACCTTATCCTTGCTGTCTTCATGTGCTCGGTTTCCCAAACAGCACGAAAGGGTGCCTTGCTTGCGCTTCTTAACATTCATCTTTTTTTTCTGAGTCAGAAAATGCTAAAAGGGAATTCTAGTGCTCTGGAATGATCTTTATATCGAGCAAATTGCTGCATATTTGTTTTCTAACAGCTGAGCAGCCTCTTCCCAATGCGGCTGGAGGCTTTGCCTCCACTCGAGCAGCTCTGTGAGTGAGTCCTCCAGTGAGGAGAGGAGGGCAGAGAGCACAACGTCAGGACAGATTTCAGAGTTGCCGTTATTACTTGCAGCATGAGTCAAGCTGACCTGGAGCCCCATTGGGGACTGTGGCTTCTTTGCACTCATGACCATTGAAGGCATTTATACTAAAGATATGGCTCTTGTCCCAAGTTTCTGAGTGCTACATCATGCAATATGATGCAGAGATACAGCCATGTGGGATTTAGCATTGTGGGCAGGGTCTACAAAGGGATTTGTTTAGACATTAATATTACCTTGTTGAACTTTTTAGGTGACTTGCTCCAAGTAGAAGCCTTAGTCATGAATAAATGGTAAGGCTCCCTGCCTGGGAGAAAAGCCTGCAGGGAGCAGGCATTCACAACAAGCTGGGGAAGCTACCTAGGGCAGCTGAGAGAGATTTTACAATCTTTTGCCCTTTAAAGGTAGTTAGGCAACAAATGCTAACCCTACAGCTTCAGGACACACTGATCTGGGTTTTTTTCCTTATGATACAATGAATTCTTCCCTGGTATCTTGCTGGGAATGTTTCTCATGGCCTTCCAAGGTGGCCCGGGCACTCCGTACTTCCCCAGCTTTTTCTGTTTGAGCTCAGTGTCTCCTGTGTCACGGTAGCAGCTGGTTTTGTAGTTGGCTGGGTAATTGGCACACAGGAAAGCAAGGGGGTGACTGGGTGGTGTGTACGAGTACTGCTGGTGACTCATCTGAATGTTTACTAGAAACCTCTGTATATGCATTTCAAGCCATTTTCTAATTTCTAGATTGCTGCTGCATCCAGCGTTTGGCAGGCTTCAAAAACTTGAGGCCTTGCTGAAAAACATATGGCTGGTGTGTCGTTCGCTTTTGGCTGCCAGGAAGGAGCGTGTGTGAGGGGGGAAGTGATTCTACCTCCTCGCCTTATGGCTTTTGGGCTGGGGTGGGAGGCCTCTGCTTCCACTCCTTGCACATCCTGAGCGAGTGGCAAGGTCAGAAACAGCAGTGAAGAGCCTGGGGCTCAGTCTAGGCTCAGAGGAAAGGCCACACGGGACTGGGCCAGGCGGGCACAGGAAATCCGCACTGGTGTTCGTGAAGCCAGAATATATGCCTGAGTGTATATGAAGAGACAACAGTTGGATGCCATAGTGGGAAAAGGGAGTAGAAAGTACGCAGTAAAGTTCAATACGTGGATTTCATTCCAGCAAGTGAGGCTTCGATAAGCTTCAGCCCTGTGTTTTGGCATCCTGGATAAGAGCCTTATGCTGAGGATCTGATTCAGCCCTCGCTTTTGCAAGGTGTCCCACTAATGTGTTCTCCCGACCAAGGAGAGGGGCTCTACTGTTCACTGTCTGGTTTTGGAGAAGCTGAAAAGTATCTTTGGGACTATCTTTGGGGGCTATCTTAGGGACTATCTTTGCCCTAGTGACCCCTTTCTTTCCTCTCACTCAGCTTTACAAAGGAGCTGATACTGGTCCAAAGTGTTGTGTATAAGGCACAGAGACTCTCCTTTACAGTAGTGATGTTGTTTGCCTGCTACTCATGCCTGGTTTCTCTCAGGCTGATGTAAATACCTCCACAGACAGAGAGGTTAGCAAATGTATTTCTTAATGAAATAGCGTCTGACACTAGATTATTATTCAGAGGTTATTGGTGGACTGCACTAATGGATGAACTTTGTGCCTGCATTTGACAGCTGATTAAAGTATTAATTACCTGTGCCACAAGCCACGAGCACGGCCCTTTTAAGCTCAGCAGAAAGTCTGTTGTGCCTGCGTGGGTAACCTCATGGCAAAGTTTGGACATGACTTTGGATATTTCTATCAAAATAAAGGTATGGATGCCAACAGGAATAGTTTTTCTTCCTCTTTGTACTAGAGAAATACAAGTATTACAAGATGCCTCAGTCCTGGCTTTCTTGGTCTTCCCATATCAGGAACGAGTAATATTTCTGCTGATGCAGTGTCTTCTGAGTAATCTAGTGGTGTAGATTGCTGCATGTTTCACAGGAAAACGGATGAATGATATCAAGACATTGAGCTTATAAGTAGCACACTGGCAACCCGCCACTAAAATATAAATACATTAAATGTACTAAAGGAAATGTTCATTCTGTTGTTTAGAATTGGACATGCCCCAGTTAGGTAAATTTAATCTTCTTGAGGGTTGTTGTGTTACAGCTGAATGAGACAGGCAGTTGTCTTATTTCTGATCTTTCTGTCATTCAGGTTTTATGTTCTGGCATTTGTGATGTGAAGTGTGTTTGCCTAGGAATGATATGACCAGTATTTTCCAAGGGAGATGAAGGTGCTTAGGGGATCTATTAGCACCTTGCAAGATCTGACCCTTTAGCCCTGAAATTTTCATGATCCTCCTTCACTTGTTGGTCACAAAGCTAAGGGTGCCACCTTCTTTTTGGTTAGAAAGGTACAAAATGGTTGCTTTGCATATGTTTGTTAGCAAATGTCTGACAAGATAACTAACTAATCACGTAGCTTGTTTTTTCCTGTGTATTCCTTTCATTAACTTTTGTTACCGGCTTTTCTGCCGCAGTTCCTGCAGAAATCCCCTGGCCGTGTGTCTGCGCCGATTGAGGTCAGTGGCAAAGCTCATGCTGGTTTCAGGGTGAGCAGAATCCGGCATTAAGCATCAGATCCAAAGCCGACTGCGATAAAGGGTAGTCTTTTCATTGTTTTCCATGGGTGCTGGGTCAGACCCTAAGAACATGATCCTGCGGCATCAACTCTCTTGACTAATCCTGCTGAAGCCGGGGGAACTACCCCCATGCGTAAGCATTACAGGAGCCAATACTCTACATTAACAAATGTTCTGCAAGAACTGAGCTCCTCTCTTGATTGTACAGTACAGGGAAACGACAAGGCAGGAGAAAGAAGCAAAAGCAATGGATGAATGGAGAGATTTTGAGCTGCCTATAAAAAATGATGTTCTATATGGAATGCAAGTAGTTAAAAAATTAAGACATTTGCTGTATATTTTATAGATAAGAAAATGTTATTTTATTGAACTGAAAGATGTATATGTTTCACCTATCACATCTGAAATAATCAGTGTAGGCTTTTAGAAGAAATCTGTAATTACTCTGAGCACGTCATTAGTTAGAAGTAAAATGAATGATATTGCTCCATTTTATTACCTCTAGTGATATAGCCATTTGTATCATAAATTCATTGACCTCATCTTAAATGATCAATCCTGTAAGACAGATTTGATTCATTAATTCTTAAGTGACATTTTCTCTCCTCCAGTAATTTCCCCCTCATTGTAGAGACTGTTTTCTTGCGTTTTACTATGATATTCTAAGGCGTCTTATTACCTGCATATGACACGCACATTTTATGTTTGTATCTTAAATAAGCAGCATAGACTTACTGCTTATATAAATAGATAGATATAAAAATAATGGAATATATAAGTGTAATAGATGATAGGCATTTATCACTGACGCTCACTTTAACACTTTGAGATGTTGCATAAAATCAATGAGATAATTATTAGATATGTGGTCCTTCCAGGATGTTCAGAGGAACAGAATTACTGCTTTTAACTTCTGTGTCTTTAATTAATTTTATGTAGTGATAAAATATACAGAACAGTCTGTGATCAATATGTGGGTGAAGCAGACAGACTTCAGAATTTCTTATACCTCAGTGAATTATTGAAAACAGGAGAAATCAGTAGAGAATTTCCAAGCAGGATTTCTAAATATTTTACCGGGGAAGAGAAAATATTTGTTTAGCTGCAAGTGACATAGGATCCCACTTGAGATAAACAAATCAATACAGCAATAAAACACTAAAGTATTTCAGTGAATTTTTCAACTGATAACTAATAAAATTAAATGATTAGAAAAGATGCCATGAGATTTTTTGTTGTATTTTGCTTTCAGTCTGTTTAATTAAAGTCACTGAGGGGGCTCTTCTTAGAAAGATAAGGAGGCTGTTTTTACTCTCTCCTATTTCTCAGGTGCTTCTTCGACACCAGGCTTGCAAGCGTTGAGCCGGTGTGTTTTCTTTGCCCTAAAGGAAGGGTGAGTCTTAGCTGCACTATCCCAGGGCTAAATCAGGGAAGCAATGGCAGCCTGGCATCCTGCCCCAACCCTTGGGCCAGCCTCCACTGGGACCGGCCTCCTCTGGGTTTTTCCCCGGCAAACGGACCCTGTTTTGATAGGCAAGGGGCCTGCTGGGCTTTGTCCTGGCCACGGCATGGGCTGGGGCCTCTTGGGTGCCTGCGGAGACATGCTGCTGCTTTGCACAGCTCTTTGGGCAAGAGTGTAGCCTGCGAGCGGCTGAAGGAGCAGGTTACCCCTGATTCCGTACATGCAATATAAATAGCATTTTGCCTCTGCAGTAGTGAGCTCTGTATGATGTTTAGGTAAATCCAGCAGCTTTACCGAGGTAAACAGGCACTTACTACTTTATAGCATAGACTCACAAACTTTTGTCTGCCTGGAAAACTGTGGCAAGCCAGGGAATTTCAGGAAGTCAATGATATGGTGTTTCCATCAGCTCATCCTGTGATGGGGCTGTGTTGACTTGCCAGGCGGGTGGCAAAATCCACAAACATGTCAAATACCTGGGATTGTTCAGTGCCCACGACTATGTGCTTGCACTACCTGCAGCAAGGGGTTGCCCGGCTCCAGTGGCGTTTGCAAAGGCTGCTGGTCCTTCCTGCGGGAAGTGGGGAAGTTCCTACTTCAGGGAAAGGATCAGTGCTCATAAAATCCCACAGGCCATGGGAAGTGTGGGTGCCGAGCGCTGGCACTGTGCCTTTTCTTACTTGGGTGGGCCACTGTGCTGGAAATAAGCCTGCACTAATGCAGACTGCACAGAGCAGCCCAAGACCACTGGGCCAGGTGATATATCCTCTGTAGCCCCTCTGATATATCCTCCGTAGTGCTGTATCCATGGGTCCATGCTAAAATCTGGCTTCTACGTTTCCATACTTCAGAGGTTACTTCATAGTTGCTATTTCTCAAGTAATTACTTAGTTTGATTTAACACTTGGGATAAAAACTTCATGGCAGAGAAACATAGTATGTGTGTGAGTGTGTGAAAGAGGTGTGGAGACAGGAGAGGGAATGAAATAGTAACCAAAAGGGATAACCAGAAGGTTGCAGAGTTAAAATAAACAGTCTAATAGCCATAACATATAGGGGTGTATGTGTGTGTGTGAATATATATATTAAAGATATATTACTGAAAACTCAAAAATGTCACCACTGTTTATATTAAAGGAAAGCTGAGAGTTAAATGAGATGGGTAATCAGATGCCCGACATATGTTGTTTTGAATTGTTTATATGGCCAATAGTTATTAAAATTAATTATCCTTTTAATGCAGTCTTTTCAAAATCATATTCTTTTTTTTTCATACAATAGATATAGTCATTTCAAAGCAAGCTTATATGGGCTATTTGGAAAAGGCAGAACAAACAATATCATGATGTGTTCTGACATGGTCATAGGCTCAACATGCTGATAGAAAGCACCAAAAATCTCTGTCAATGGAATATTTTGAGAACTAATGTAAATGACAAAAATGGGTTTTTTTGTGTGTGTAAAATTCTGTCAAAAAGTAAGGCACTGAAAAATCTGACATCTGTTTATCTGTTTATAGCTATGGCAAGATTACTCATATTAATTCTCATTTAAAATGCCATATGAAGGAAAGGCATTTGTGCAAACAAGAGTCATATTTGAATTGTAGATCATGTCTTCACCATCTGTGAGAGCTGTTGGTGTTGCAAAATTAATGTGTTAATGAAATCACAATAATTTATCTGAAGTAATGGATTCTGAAGCCTAGAATGACTATTTTTTGAACTTTGGTGTCTAGTGGTTTACAACTGGGAAAACCTTTCACAGCTTAATTAGTTCTGCAGCCTTACTTTAAAAAAAATTGGCTATGCCTTCACCACACTGATAGTAACACAGAGAAGGATGAAATGGAAAGGGGAGAAACAAACAAACAAAAAAGCCTGCAATGCAAACTTTTTTGCTATAGTATTTCAAAAGTTGCTAAATAGGACCTTGCTTGCCAAGAAGTTTTACTCAAAGTGACTAGTATACAAGAGTGGGCAAACAGCTCAGAAAGTAATTCCAACTTGTCAAAACATCACAAATTGGGAATATTTGAACCTTATAGAAATCTCCTGACTATTTCAAAGTTTCTCCTTGGAATGAAAGGCAAAGGAAGAATGATGCTTTTTGCTCTGTCATACTGTTTTAAAATACCTTTCCAATTTATTATCTGATACCATTAATAAAACATAAAAAGTTAGTGTGCTTCTGTTTAGCAGTAATGGTTTGCATTTCACATTTCACAACAACTTTCTGAGTCCTTTTTCTGTTATCATAGTTAGTGTGTATTATTGCATCTCAGATGGTACAGGTGTGTTTAGATTACCACTGAGGAGTAATCACAGCCATATTCATATGGATTTAGCATATGTACATATATGTGTTATAACAGTTTGCATCAGCTGAGGATTATTCTCTGTGGTATGGATATAAGATATATAATATACCATGCCAGGCAGAATTAAGATCATGGGAGACATGAAAAGGGAGTGGCCCTTTAAACTGAATTCTTTACATTCAATTCACTGATATTTTGGAGCCAATAAGCATAGTTTTCACAAACATGACTATTTTTTCTTTCCTGCTAGAAAACTAATGTGGTTATTTAGAAAGCAACTGAAAAATGACTTTTAAAATAACACTATGAAGAGAGATTGCTTTTCTTACCTGATTTGATTTTATTACTGTGTTGTAGGTATGTGACTGGTGTAAGCACATAAGACACACAAAAGAGTATCTGGATTTTGGGGACGGGGAAAGAAGGCTTCAGTTCTGCAGTGCAAAATGTCTCAATCAGTACAAAATGGACATTTTCTACAAAGAGACACAGGCCAATCTTCCAGCTGGACTGTGCAGTACATTACATCCTCCAGTCGAAAATAAAGCAGAAGGCACTGGGGTACAGCTGCTGACTCCAGATTCTTGGAATATACCGTTAGCAGATGCTCGGAGAAAAGCCCCATCCCCAGCGTCTGCAGCTGGCCAAATTCAAGGTCCTGGACCATCAGCGTCTACCACTGCCTCTCCATCTGACACTACCAACTGCTCTGTCACTAAAATCCCCACGCCAGTTCCCAAACCTATTCCCATCAGTGAGAATCCAAATATTCCACCAGTTTCTGTCCAGCCACCTGCTAGCATTGTGCCTCCAATTGGTGTCCCACCTCGCAGTCCTCCCATGGTAATGACAAACCGTGGGCCAGTTCCTCTGCCCATATTCATGGAACAGCAAATTATGCAGCAGATCCGTCCACCGTTTATTCGTGGGCCGCCTCACCATGCCTCAAATCCTAACAGCCCTCTGTCAAATCCAATGATTCCTGGAATCGGTCCGCCACCAGGTGGTCCCAGAAATATGGGTCCCACCTCCAGCCCCATGCACAGGCCAATGCTCTCCCCTCATATTCATCCCCCCACAACACCTACCATGCCTGGGAACCCTCCAGGTTTGTTACCACCCCCCCCTCCTGGAGCTCCTTTGCCCAGCCTTCCCTTTCCCCCCGTCAGCATGATGCCAAATGGTCCTATGCCTATGCCGCAGATGATGAACTTTGGATTGCCATCCCTCGCCCCACTGGTGCCACCCCCAACTCTGTTAGTGCCATATCCTGTCATTGTCCCACTGCCTGTCCCCATCCCGATTCCCATCCCCATCCCTCACATCAACGATTCCAAGCCTCCCAATGGCTTCTCCAGCAACGGCGAGAACTTCATTCCGAGCACCTCCAGCGAGACGCCAGGGGCGAAGCCAGCCAATAACTCTTCATCCCCTCAAGAGTCAAAGCAAGGATCTTCTAAATCCTCTGACTCGTCACCGAGCTGCTCAGGCCAGTCCTTAAATCAAACTCAAGTGCTTCAGGAGCACAGTAAAAATGAAGTTGTTGACTTGACTGTCAGACCTAGTAGTCCAGTGAACAATAAATTTGGTTTCCCCAGTGTGCTACAGGGTCCGCAGGACGGTGTGATAGACCTAACAGTAGGCCACCGGTCTAGGCTGCACAATGTTATCCACAGGGCTTTACATGCCCAAGTGAAAGTTGAACGTGAACCTAACAGTGTTGTAAATTTGGCTTTTGGTAGCTCAGACAAAAGGAACTGCAGCGACTGCAGGGACAATTGCAGCCCAGTTGACTCAAAAACATTGCTGTGCGGTGATGCAGCGCACTGCTGTCCTGTCTCCTTGGCCTCCAGCACTTCAGGGCTAGAAACTAGTGCAGCGGTTTGCAATGTCATTGTGAATGGCACAAAGAGCACGGAGGGTTCCAAGAACCCAGAGCTGCCCCCGGAGCCGAAGAAGCCTCAGCCCCCAGAGGAGCTGGCAGTGAGCGAACTGGAGTCCGTTAAGGAGAACAACTGTGCATCGAACTGCCACCTTGAGGGAGAGGCTGGCAAGAAGACTGGGGAGGAGTCCCTTGCAGCGGGAGACAAACAAGACCCGAACCTTAACAATCCAGCAGACGAGGACCATGCATATGCTTTGCGGATGCTACCCAAGACAGGTTGCGTGATCCAGCCTGTGCCAAAACCAGCAGAAAAGACTGCTATAGCGCCATGCATTATCTCAACGCCAATACTCAGCACAGGGCCAGAGGATCTGGAGCCACCATTGAAAAGGAGGTGTCTCCGAATTCGAAATCAGAATAAGTAAAGGTTTGTGTAATCACTACTGCCTTCTGTGTGAGTAGAGGGAGTATTTTCAGGTATGAGGCCAAACTCGTGTGGATGTGGCCTTTGTGAAACAGAGAGATACAGATTCTGATTTATCAGCACTTTCAGAAAACTATTGGTATTTATGTTTTAATATTGTTCTTTGTGTTGTATTGCATTTGTACCTGTCAGTACTTCATCCATCAGCAGCCTCATTACACTTTTGCTCACAGAACATTTTGTGATGGTGCTGGCTGTGAAGTTATTGTGTTGTGTATGTCAAAATCAGTGGTTTTCTGCCTGGGATATAGTTTACGTCTGGGCCATTAATCTGCTTATTTATTCCAGCTGAGTTACACAGCAGCTCAAGCTGTCATGATTATGACTGAACTTGCCCTGCAGCACAGTGTAAAACAGGACGACCCAGCTATTCACTGCTAGTTCAGGTCCAGATGACTCACCAAATGGTCATCCCCAACCTCCTGACTTCAGTGTGCCTCCTGAATGCACCCTGGCTTTCAGACGGGGTTCTTGGGGCAGTCAGTCCTCCTCTCTGAGCTTTCTTCCTCAGATATCGGTGCTCAGGGACTGCCTGCTGTTTGGGATTGGTCCTTTGTGGCTTAGCTGAAGAGGCAGTCAATAGGCAATGGGCAACTGCGGCAGGACCATGGGCCTTTCCTCTCTTATACAAGGTATCTGCCTTGATGCAAGGCTCCCTCCCACTTTAGAAAAGCGGTTGAGACTTCCCCTGCCCCACAGCTGGTATATATGTTACAGTTTCTGATAAGGGCATTGAGGCATGGCAGCTATAAAGATAAGTCCACCAGCACCTGTGGCTTGTGCAAAGACAATGCTCCAGAGGCAGAACCCCACTCCGTTCCTTACTCCCAGTCTATTGAATCCCTCTGATAAAACAGCGCCTTTATAAAACTGTTAGTTTAATATATGTCTATTGCTTCAAACCTGTGAACAAGAAACAAGTGTAACTGCATTTGTTTAGATTCACAAGCATGGAGAGCTTCTTTCAGAAAAAGGGTAAATGGTGGGTGTTACAAGAATCTGTTCAGCAGTAAAACACTGATGATTTGCCAGATGTGGCTTGGTGACGTGCCAGATTTTATTACAATCGTGCAATACTCTGTAGCCTCCAGTAAATCCCTGTCCCTGGTAGCGCAAATAGTGACTGAAGCAGTGCAATACGAACGTTGCCTTGAACAGCTTGGCATCCACTACCATAGATAGCTCACGCTGTGGAATCTGGGATAGTGCAGTATCTCCCTGCTCCATCAGTGCAGGCTAATTGCACTATCAAAGATACTGCAGTATAGCCAGGGCTGCCTCTTTATTTTGTGACTGTTGCATTCCCTATTCTGGCTGCAGCACCGGAAACGTTACTTCCTTTGATCGCACACAGTATTTATTTACTTTCTTTGGTGGAACAGAGCCATTATTCTTTGCTCTAGGCATGTGCTGACACATTTAAAAGATACATTTGTAAGAACAGAGGACATCTGTAACTTTCTTGGACTAATAATCAACACATACAATAACTCAGAAGCTAAATGAGTATTTAAAATCTTTATATGCCCCTAGGCCCTGCTAGTGGGGACTCCCCCCACCCACAGCCTTGGACTACACGTCCACCTATTCTATCATTTGGTTATTTCAGCATCAAGATCTTTATTGCAGCTCCCAGAATGCATCCTTTGGAGCTTGAAAGATTGTCTATTCGTAAACATACCTATGTTTCACCTATGGGTAGTGCTTTGATCTAGTGGGAATGCCCTATTTGACTGCATGCCTTTTTTTAAATCTTAGGACAACTATGGTTACCACATTCTTTCTTGCCTTCCTCAAGCTCCCTATATATCTATGTTTTGTTTCTAGCCCGTGTTAAGAGACTTGAACGTTTGTGTACTGACACTGTATTCAGAGACAGGCTGCTTCTTGGCGTGTATTTACTTCTGCATGCTCTGTGCTTGCCTAGACCATCCAGGGTGCAGTAATGCCAATGCTCTGAGGTCCTGGTTCCAGGACAAGTTCAGCATCTTCCAGAGTCAGAGCCTTTAAGCTCAGAGAGAGTTCTGGCTTCTCTGGCTTGTTTATTTTTTCCTGTTGACACAATTATACATGACATCACTTCATGGATAGCATTTGACAGAGAAAGTGGACAAACTGAACAAACCGCATCAAAAAGACAAAAAGGATGCTTTATCACACAGTTATTGTCCTAAACAATTTATATTCTCTAAATGTCAAGAACTGCCACTTGGTTTTCCTCAGGAATAACCATTTTCCTGTTCACTGGGAGTTTTATATAAATTTTCTTTGTCTCAGTGTAAGGATTGTCTTACAGGAAAGGCAAGATTGCCCATTTGCCAGGCAAGATTAATATGATCCAATATAGACATCTGTAGTGAAGACACAGCTGAGCTAATTGTCTAAACTCTCTTTAAAATCAACCTAGAGAAACATGCACTTCAGGGAGGCAGTTGAGCTCATCCTAAAGTCGACAACTAAGACAGATTAGATGAATTGTGCCATAGGAGTGCCTATGGCTCTCTGTCGTGAAGGAAACTAGGGGTGACTGGCACAGACATAGACGTCTACATAGACATTGAAAGTTAAGAGAGACAAAGCCCAGCCTAGGTGTCTGCTGTGCCCTGGTAGTTTGTGTAATAGCATAGCAATGGCTACTAGTCACTCTGTGTTTTTGTCCCCTCTTTTCTTCACAAAAAGAAAAGAAGTAGCCTGTATACAAAAGATATGTGAGACCAGGATCTTTGTATATTTCCAGGGAAAGAGGATACGCAAAATACTCTGCAGAAATAAACAGTGTGATAACCATCTCATTCCAATGGGTACCACAGTGAAATACTGGTGGGTTTTGAGTCTCTCAAGGCACGCATAACTGATTTATGCAGTTCCGATGATTGATTTGAGGTGAGGATTCTTTGGTTTCATGCACGGCCTCTTTTTGCGAGTGCTACTTCTAGCCAGTCCAGGGGGGGCTGCTTATTTTTCTGGTCCTCAAGAAGTTTGTCTGTGAAGGCTTCCCAGCGCTCAGAGTCGGTATGTGTCTGTACAGAGGGGATGAATGTGGAGACGGAGCATCAGTGCAACCTCTTAGACCACAGCCCTGACCTCCGTCATAGCCACAAGTTCCTCCTGCCCAGTCCATGGGAGGGCTGGAGATAACCCCCTGCTCCTTCAGCAGTACAGCTGCGAGGAGGATCCCTCACTGCACACTGACAGCCTTTGAGAAATTCTTGTTCCCTAGTAGGAATAAAATACAAAAAGGGTAGGATTTTTACTAATGATTTTGTTGACTTGGATTGCTGGAGTTTTGTCTTGCACTAGCCACACTAATCTGGGAGAAGAAAAAGTCGAGGGAATTGTCTTTTTCTCTCTTGTTCCCCACCTCCCCTAATTGGAAAATCCGAACATACTGCCATAATGTGCAACTTTTTCTGGATTTTATTTTGCTTTAAATTGTATGAAGTGAAGGAAGTATTAGCCAAATATTTTTACGCTAGAGTTTTGGACAGGCAGATTGAATACATGGAATAGCAACATGGACTCTAAAAAGAAATCAATGCAAGCATGACCTTTTTGGGCAACTAGCCAAACTCAGGATTATTTAATGTACCAATTACTTGATTATTGGAAGTGCTAATCAGCAACATAATCCTTGATGTTAAAGTTTAGTCTCTCCATCAGGATGTGGACTGTCAAGCTGTTATAGCTCGATACAATTCAAACAACCAGCAAAAGATGTCTCAGTGCCAAAGCCCCACTATGATAAAGGAATGAAGTTAAGAAGAAGAATATTTTCTTGAATGTAATTGTTTCGAGTTTGAGCAATGTGAATATTCTAAAATTAGCTGTGTTAGTGTTGCCTGACTGCATGCTCTACATCAGGCAGGATCAATTTTAACCCTCAAGTTTTGCTGTCAAGGTTTTTTAAGGCAAGTAAATCAAAATGGTAAGGGCCACTTGGCTTTGACATAATAGTTCTGGTAAACTGAATTAGAAAATTAAGTGGCACATGCTAAACTGACAACTAGCTTCTGTGCGTGCATGTGTGTGTGCTTGAATGTGCGTGTGTTGACTAGTCCTATGTTGAGGGGAGAGGGATAAGAAAAGGAAGTTTTTTTGCCTGTGTAAGCAGAATTTCTCCCAGAAGTATGGAAATAGTAGGAATATGGCCACCTACTGAGCCAACCCATATGTCCTGGGGTCAGCATCTGCTGAGTTACGGGCCCAAACCTCCAGCCGTCTAGTCCATACATTGTAGTCGTAAAAATATACAATGTGCAGAACGCTCCAGTTCAGAGCAGAAGTAATATATATCCCACTGTGAACTCCCCAGCCCATAACAGTCCAACACAAGATTTCCTGCTCTGGTCAGGATTCCTGAGGCAAGGGGCATAGCTATTAACCTTCCTTTCTCCCTTAAGAGTTTTTATAGCTCCCGTGTCACTGTAGCATCTATCTGCTAGCATCTTACCTTGCCCTCATTGCTCTGATCAGCACAAAATGTGACTCTACAGGTGTACTTGAAAACAGATTTTATATATTTACACATTTTATGCTAGTTATCTTTGTTGACGCAGTAGCATGGGCCAGAACTTTAGCTAATTTTAAGTGGATATAGTTCCATTGGTGCTAAATTAATTTAAATCAGCAAAGTAATTGGACTCATACATTTAACACCTACTCTTCTAGTTCAGAAGTTTTCCTTCACCTGACTTCTTATGAGCATACAGAAATTTTCCATTTATTCTAAGGGAGAGAGGAGAGACTGTTAACACCACAAAGCCTCAAACACATTTGCTTGGAACTGAAGCTTTGCCCTTGAGAGCTGCCTGGCACTAGCAGTGTGATCTTATGTTTCAAAATTGCCTGGGTAGCTTCTCAGATATATTAAATAAGAAAAAGGGTTTCCCAGAAAAAAAACACTTCTCAGAATGATGAAGTATAAAATGACATACTTCCAGACTAGCTTTCAGCTCCCGCATCTTGCTGCCAGGGTGTGGGAGCGCTAACTTCCGTCTCAATGGCAGTAAATAGCAGGCTGTGGTACAGTGTTGTAGATGACTGTATATACTTTGAAATCAAAAGAACAAGTGCTAATTTCTGATAGGGTCCTTCTGCTTTTCCATAAAGCCTTCCAGGACATAGGTTTCAAATGTGAAACTTGGTTCCTGAACCCTTTTAAAAATAACTATACCTGGTCTGATTTACAAAGGTGGAAAGCATTGAGAGCTCTTTGCAAACAAAATACAGGGCCAGATCTTCAGCTGGCAAAAAAATGCCATAGCTCCATTGACACACTCACAGAAATTTGCAGCAGGTCTGGCTTCTGGAGGCTGTAGCCCAACTGGTACCTCCCAAGGTCTGGGACCACCCACTTCAGAGATCACTTTGGCACTTACTGGCCCTTACCAGTTTTAATTGTCTTGTGGGAAGAAAATTATTTGAAATAAATATCTTATCCATGACATTCCTTAGGCTGATACAACCCACATTCATATTGAAACAATAGGGCTACTCATAACTGTTTGTGAGGCTTTAGAGTCTGACCCTGACATACAAGGCCTATGCTCCTCTCATTTAAGTCAACGTAAAGCAGATTCAGCTGCATTCAAAAGTATTAAGTGTAAAATGGGCATAGAAGGAGATTCTAGCTCTTCATCATGTCAGTTTGTTCTTGTGCTATTGAGCTACCAATGTCAACACTGCAGGGAAAGTTTATGGGAAAAAAAGCGCAACTCATGATTAAATACAGAGACCATAACAACAAAGATCACAATAAAACAGATGGACACCTTGTAAAAACATCATCAGAGACAATGACTGCCTTTACATTCAGAGGATGAGATTGTGGACAATGTGTGTCTCATTGCCACTGAAATCAGATAAGGAGTTAAGCATCTAACTGCCTTTGTGAAGCTTGACCCTGAAACAGCCGTGGCCACCTTCAGTACTGAACTGTGAACTTGGAAGAACTGTGAGGAACTTATAGTTTTAAACTATTTCTAAGTATTAGGAACAAATCTTGAAAGTGGGCCAGAAAGGAGCAGAACACTTTTGAGGACTGTTGCTGTGAAAGAGTTGGACATAATCAAGCAGTGAGCAATAGGTTTTAAGAAGATTACATTCCCGTTAAGAAAAGGTATAGGAGAATCAAGCAAAGTAGAAGCAAAGCCATCTGAGCCAGAAATCAAGAAGAAATCTCACTATGACAAACAAGACTTTCTGAAATATTTTTTATTTCCAGATTACCAACTGAGTCTCTCCCTGCCTATTTTTAGGTCCCACACAGCAAAACAGGCAAGTTAAGCACATTCCTGAGTGTCTCCATCAATCAAGGCCTCCCAGCTCAGGCTTACTCATCGTTATGTTTTTGATAACGAGCTGCATTTCACTCATGTGACTAGAGGTTGTGTTTGGAAGCGTGTGTAAAAGAAGGGAATCAAGGTAAACTCTGACATTTTATGGTACCCTCAACTATTCAACATTTGCATCTACCCCGAAAAATACAGCTCATTAAATATCTGGGCTAGATCCTGTGAAGTGCTGTGGGCCTTCAACTATCAGTGCCTCTAATGAGAGTTGAAAGCACTCGGCACACTGCAGAACGAGGTCCTGTCTCTGACTCATTTGCCTGGCTTTGCTTCCCCAGACATGATTTTGGTATTTGAAAAGAATGGTATTCCTGTACAACATGTGTCTCAATTTGTAACGATATCCTCCCTGCAGCTGGCTTACTTTTCCAAGTGTTTCTGAAACATTACTGTCTAAAATTTGAGCCAACCTACAATAACAAATTATGTAGATGCAAAGAGGCTGAACTGCTTTTGTTGTAAGAACACCCCCCCTCCACCCCCCCGCCCTGGCTACATTTCATCTTCCAGTCCTTGTTTTGGACTTTTGGGCTGTGTAATACAATAATCTCCTATGGAAGCAAACATTTCCAAAAAAACAAAAAAGGTTGTAGAGATTGAGCGGTGCAGTATGAAACAACTATCGAGTTCCGACCTCTCTGGAAAGATCTGCATCCCATCATCAGCCTATTGATATTTAAACCTATGTTTAGAGCAATTTTCAGCTATTTATTTGTAGCCCACATGGTTAAATGTAAAACTCTGTATCATTATGATCTGTTGCATGCTTATGCTTCAAATATTTATAAGCTTTCATGAACCACTTGTGCTGCCACTTTTAAGTTTCTTATCCAAAGGAGGAAGAAAAACTCTTTCCCACAGGAATTGAGACAAACATCTCTAACTGAGAGATGCTTGAATACTAGTTATAGAAGAAAAGATACATGATGAGGTCACTAAAAATTTGAATTCTGAACCTAACTTTCTGAGTTCAATTAAAATGCCAATTCTGTACTATTTGCAACAGTTTGCCAATTATTATCAAACCAGTTCTCTTGATGGCAAAAATATTGTTCCTTTTTTCTCGAGGGGGCTGGGGTATGTGTGTGGGAAATCTAAAATATTGACTGGTGCCAGTGTAGTTTGCTTAGTGATTTACAGTGCTGGGGATGAAGAAGAGACACCTAAGGCACCTGGCACTGCATCTCTGGTATATTCTAGGTCCAACCCACTTGCTCCTTGTATGTTCTGGGTTGATTTTTCCTCTTCCTTCTCCGAATAGTATAATCTGCCTGACATTTTGGCCACCTGAGCCCCTCCCTCTCCTTGCCCTTGAGCCTCGAAGCTGGCTGAGTTTGCGTCTGCTCTTGTTTGGGTTGAAACGAACCTGAATGTGGCTGTGAGACTCAGGGGGACTCCGCGGGGACAGTGTTGGAGCAGTGTAAAATCAGCCCCCTCCTTGAGTGTGATGGGGTCCGACCTGGCATCTGGGGCAGCGGCGCTGGAGGTGGCACCTGTGGAGGCTTTGGAAAAGGTCCTGAGAGCTGCTGGGCTGGATGGGGAGCAATGTGATCGTGGCTGCTGCCCTGCAGAGGGGGAGCCCCAACCCCATGGCGGGACGAGCTCTCCCTCCCTGAGGCGATCCCTAGGGCCTTGCTGCGAGAGGGACAGTGTCCTCTGCTGCCCAGGCTCAGCTCCAGATGCTGCTGGGACCCAGAGCTGAGCGCCTCTGCCACCCCCAGGGGCAAGATGCTGCTCAGCAGCTCAACCGTGGCAGCTTGTTGGCTTGCAAGGCAGCATCTCCCTGCTCCTGCTGGGTCCCTACCAGCACATTCAGTCTCAAGCTGGGGAAAAGAAAATATAATTGCTGATGCCTGACCTGGGACAGCATCTTTCAGTGGAAACGCCCCATCTGCACACACAGTTGGGGCAGAGTAGCAAAGCAGCGGGCCCGATTTCAGCTCCTACTATGCCTTGACTTGGTTTTCTGCCTTTTCTTCCAACAAAAGAAGCTGGTGATTGCCATATTTGCATATAACTCCAAACTTCAGTTTCTTGTAAGCCTGATAGGTCTGGAGCAGCACAAAGCTTGACAGGAATAGCCAGTCTGAGGGCAGGCCAGGTGATCCTGGGCCAGGGGACCTCTACAGCCACTATGGCCCCTTCCTCCTTGCTCCTGCTGCTTCCCTTGTCCTCTCCTACCTGGAATGTGCAAGAGCTGAAGCGTTCAGAAAAGCCCTTCAGCTCCCTCTGCCCAGGCTCAGCCGCAGCCACGCTTGGCCTGAAGCTTAGGTCAGCTCTGAATGAAGGGGGTTTTAGTCAGAAGACGTTGATTGCTTGATGATGTTGAACGCTGAAACCTTTCACTAAAAAGTTTCAAGGCAGCTTCAGCAAAGAAAGGAAGATTATTATTATTTTTTGGTCCATAGTGGAATTTCTGATGAAAATGTAAGGCCCATGCATAACCCTTCTGCTTTCCAATTCATGTGAGAAGGAATACAGGGGAAGTACGGCATTCACGATTACCATTGAGTCTCCTACAGGTTCAGAGGCAGGACTTCCTACCTGGGCTAGCATCGCAGCTACTCTACCTTTTCTCTGCCACTCTGAGTTAATATGCCTTCTTCTGACTATTTAACTAGATTAACTGGAGAGATCAGCTCTGACAGGAAAATTGAGAAGCCCCTTGGAATAGCCAAAAGCCTGGTGGTTTGGACTCACAGGAGGTTGCAAAAATTTCAAGCTAAAGTTTCTATTCTGATTCAGACAAAATCAGAGACTTAAAGGAGGGTTATCATCCCAATGGTTACCTGTTTTCAGGGGAAGGGGAGAAGAAACTGTCTGCATTTGGTTTCCCTTCTGTTTTAGTTTTTCTGTTTTGTTTGTTGTTTGTTTGTTTTTGCAAAAGAACCTTGAAAAGTTTCAGCTTTATCCCAGAGCAGAATGGGAGAATTAATTGAAAACTTGACCCCTGTTGTTTAATGAAAAATCCTGTCTTCTGCCAGATCTGTATATGAGGCATTGCAGGGAGCAAAGCAAAGCTCTTACAGTTCTGCCAAATATGCCAGTGCTGCACTCAGTGCAGGGCAGTCTGCTTCCTTGCTGTTGTGGAGAAATGTTCAATCACCCCTGGGTAAACCGGGACAGGATCTGACCCAGGCAGGCTCTGTGGTGTGCTGAATGGTCACGGGCAGAGATAGCACGTGGTACAGCTGAGGTTAGAAGTCTGGATTTGCGATGGCATTTTCTGCTTTGCAGGACTTGAGTATGTATCTCCAAATGCCCCAAAGGGTAAAGCAGAGACCCCCTGTCTCTGCCTGGGGCTGGGCAGAAGGAACTAGTTGACGCTGGTTTTGTCTTTAGCTCAGATTGAAAATGAAGGTGAGTTTCATGAACTCACTGAGCATTTGTTCTATAAAGAATTAAAACATGAGGGACTTCTTTGAAAGGGTATAAGATTATATGAAAAAAAAAGAGTGGTTCTGGGGAGACTGCTACTATAGAAAGTGGTATAGCTGGGAAAGGATGACACCAGTAAAGAAGCCTGAGAGCAACACTGATGCTGAAATCTGGGGAACTGAACCCAAATGTTCAATTTAGCTTACCGAGAGTGGTCTCCTCTGCCCCCCGCTATGGTTGGTGGACAAGAGGCTCTTCCAAGGTGTGTTTCAGAGCACCCAACTCCGGGCCTGCTGGGCTACTTGCCTCCTGGGAAGGAGCACAAAGTCTCCCCAGGCTGGAGTTAGTGAGCCCTGGCAAATGCTTGCACCCACCTCTGCTCTCTCAGAAACACGAGGCAAGGTAAGGAGAAAGCAATGTGATTTGGTGTGGAGTTGCCTTCACAAAAGGCTGAACAGTGACAGTGACATGGAGAAATGGAAGTTTAAAAATGTTGGAGCATGGGATCCTAGTGGCAGTGGTTTTGCCTGGGCAAATGTAAACCTGAGGGGGAGAGGATGTGCCCTGTCCCCTGTGTCTGTGTAGAACAAGTCAAACAGCAAAATTGTGTTACTGCTTTATGATGCAGGAAAGGATTTACAACAGGCCCAGGCCACTCATCCAAGTATGTGGCTGCTCACTGCTAAATTTAGGGAATCCTATTTCCACTGGCTATGAAGAAGAGCTGCAAGCTTACCCAGGCCAACACCACTTCCATTTTGGGGGCCCTGCTTGTATTTGGCACCGTCTTTATGGAAATGCATAATGGGGCAAAGAAAGAGACACCTTTTACCTTTGCCTTGTGCTGTCACTCTACAGCAGAGCCTGGCTGCAGGAACAAACGCAGTGAAGAGCAGACTCTAGATAGCCAGGCTTGAAAGATTGCCACAGATTTTGAGTACAGTGGAGGGCTGGATTTCTATCTTGTTTCTCTTCAATATCACTGGCAGCCTGGTAAATCTGGGAGCACTAAGCCTACATCTTGTTGGTAGCTCTCTGGGTCTCTTCCACAGTGATGATCCCTTTGCTCCCGCTTTTTAAGAGTGCATTTCATCTGTGACATGCAGGAGCACAAAGGAGAGCCTGGAACTGTATTTCCTCCATTTCCTTGCTACGTAACAAGGGCATGGTAACATATCTCCCTGTCCCCAACTTCAGTAGCTAGTTTCAGGGTTCAATTTAAAGTATGTTGAAAAAGTTTAGTGAGAGATGGTACTAAATGTGCCAGCAAGGGGTCAAATGTAGATGTGAACTGGTGCAATTTCCCTGAAGACTTTTCTAGGAATAGATGCACAGAAGCAGGAGTCATTACACAGCAGTCCTTCTACTTTCCAGTTCATGTTTCTCCCTCAAAGTCCTTCCCTGATTACAAAGCCACTTGATATGATTGCAACCACAGCCTCTAGTCCCTCCCCACCACCATTCAGGCACAGAGTCAGGGGATGACTAAGCTGCCCCCAGCACTTCTTCTTCCTGGACATATAAGGAGGACAAATCCCAAGCCTTTCCCCAGTGCATTCCTTGAAGTCACAATGTCTGCTCAGATTGCAGCTCTCTTTTTGGTAGGTGGAAGTGCTAGAGTTGCATATCTGACCCAAAGTTAAGAAGGAGTCGTAGCTTGCAGGACCAGAGGAGGAGGAAAATACCACCTTAGAAATCAAGGGAAGTTTGCCTGGAAAGGGATGGTGTATAAGGAGCCAAGTTATTATCCCATTCATGCAAAAGGCCTCCCATGACTCTTACAATGAGGCATCCCTTCAGTTGGTTCAGGGAAAGATAAATCATTAAGTATTCAAAGGGGAAGGTTCTAATGAGGAAGCCTGAACTGCTTTAAGAATTGCTAAAAAAAAAAATTAAATTACAGAACTATTACAAGTAACAGATGACTCCAGAGTGTTTCCAGGGCTGAGCTTGCTCCAATGCTGACTTTAGCTGCACTCTTGTGGTTTATCGTCAGTGTAGTTTCCCTGAGAAAATAATTGCTATGTCTTTACTCTAGGGCCATGCATGTCCCAGATGAACTAGGCATCTTCTAGCACATCAACAGCTTCAGCATTCATTGTCCAGTTGAATGAAGTGTTGTGCTAAATGATGGAAAACTCTGCCATGCCAGCCCACATCAACCGTTGCCTCACCCCTTCCCACCCAGTCTCTATACTTTTTCTGAACAATATGTCGCAAATCTGGAGACAGAAATATTCAATGGAGAGGAGAATGAGAGTAACCATGGAAAAAATTGTGTGTGCACACATGCGTGTGTCCAAAGCCATATCAATGGCATGGCACTTCTAAGAAGGTAGGACATGACTGGGGAAAGGAACCAAATCAAAGCAGATATTTTTGGCTATTGTCTCTGCCAGCAGGAGTGTGTTGCCAGCATAGTAACACCCAACCAGTGGGGCAGCACTAGGAGTGGGGATGCATGGATTGGTGCTTGGGTATGTGAGATAAGGAGAAGGATCTACCCTCTGAGGTGAGCTATGCAGCTCCTTGGGCATGGAGGCATGGAACGGGGAGTGGAGCTTGCTAGGAGCACTTTTAGCAGCTGGCTCTACCAAACTGGGCCAAAATTCCTGCTCCACCAATCCCAGGGGCTGCCCAGGAGGGAGGGTTGTAGGTCTGAAGCAGCCACTGCAACTGGAAAAGAGCTGGGAAGGTGGAGAAAGGGAAGCAGAAAGCTTGCTGGGGAAGCTTTGCCCTAGTCATTAGTGTGCCTTGCCAAGCTCTAACTCTGTGGTGTTTTGAGCAACCATAAGTATTTATGTAAGGATTTAAACCTTATGTGTCAGGGCAGAAACCAAAGAGGAAGCTTTCCATTGGTGCAGCTTGTTTCACAGCTGCCTATTGCTCAGTTTATGACTAGCAGCTGCAGAGGGCATTAGTGCGGCTCTCACCTACTCTTCAGAGGTGCCCTGTGTCTGTATCCAAGCTGCATAGGTGAACCTCCAAGTTACCTGCCTGCGCCAGGTCAGCGTTCAGCCAAGTTACTCTCCTCTTTTCCCCTGCAACAACACTGAGGTGGAAAGGAACCTTTCTACTTTTTCCTTTTCTTGTCATCTCTTCCACGCTGACTCTTTGGCTTGGGAGTGCAGCCCAACCTCTGACTTCTACGTGGCCTTCCATTGAACCCCTGTTTAGCTTTGGAAAGCAGACAAAACCCAGTGCAACTCACAGAAACTCAACTCTATGACTTTACAATTATGAAAATTACTCTTTTGTGGTGATGCAATCTTTCTGTCTGATAAGCAACATTTGATGTGTGTTGGGTGCAAGTTCAGCTGGGTTGAAGAGCTCCTGGTGCTCTCCTGAAAAGTCATTTGTTTCTGTGGGGAGATATAAATAACTGATGTCATTGTGCTGGTCATGCATGCTGGTGTTGGCACAAGGTGTATGACATCTAACTGTGAAGTGGTGATGACTAGAAAGTTCTCATTTCTTTCTAAAACTCTGCATGCTATGCCTGATATGGGTTTTTATTCTGTCACTTGATTGCTACAAAGATACATTCATCAAACAAGGTGACTGATATATGGACCAGGCACAGGGGAAGATACTTCTCTCCCGTCTGCCCTGTGTTACCCTGAGTCTATCTGCAGTAGGAGAAAATGGACAGGTCTTACAAAGCCAGCTAACTGCTCCAAACAGAAAGCATTGAGGGCTAGTAGACATTTTTATGTCCTCCTCTCAAATGACCTATCACTCTGTGCAGTGCTATGCCATTTGAGGCTGATTAGTGAAGGATGGAAATTCATTTCCGTTGATGTATGGAAACAGAAGAACAGTCAAAATACCTGAAGTGCAGGCTGAGGTTTTATAGAGAGGCTATAGATTTTTTTCCCCTGCTTCCTTTTTTAGTTGATCTCAGAGCAAGATTTCAAGCTAAGAAAGTGACAGAAAGCAGTCACATATTTTGTGGGAAGTGCTCAGGAAGTGGATATACCCCATTTCTCAGTCTAGCTCTTGTCTACAATTGTCTCTGTATGCACAAAGCTCATTCCTCTGGGCATATTGCCCTACATCCCAAATGTTAATCTTCAGCCTAGGTATAGTGGCCCCCATGCTCTAGGAGTTCGTGCTGGTCAACATATTCAGTGTGCCTCCACTCTCTGCTTGGAGAAGAGTGGAAGTTTGGCAGGGGATTATGAGCACAGCAATGAGAGGGATCAGAGGGGAATCAGTGTGAAGGAAAGATCACGGAGCAGACTGAGAAGGAAGACRTGACCCAAACATGGCCAAAATGAAGGCTAACACTGTGCTTTGGAATTTCAGTCTGTGACATTAGGGGACAGTGGACTCCACCTCAGGAGACAACATCCAAAGCATGCTGCTTAGATACACAGGACAGTCCCTGGTGGCAAACTACATGATCAAGAGACAAGGAAAGCAGGAGCAAATGACCTCATGGCATATCACCCAGTATCCCCTAGATAAAACAAGGGGTCATGAATTAAACTCTTTGCCTAATTCTGTGATCCACTCTAGCAGTGAAGGGTTTTGTTCTCTTCTTATACATTGTCCACGGAAGTGCATGCATTTACCACTGAAAGTATCAGATCTCAGTAGCACTCTACCTCAGTGAGAGTAATCCTCAGTTCTGCTTTGGGTCCTCAGATGCCTTTATTCAAATTCTGTTTGTCAGACTAAGCAGTGTCAGTCACAGTGCTTTGCTGGTTGTGATCCTCTCCAGCACTGCAGCCACTATCCTGGTGGCATAAGTGGGAGGTTGCCAGTTGTAGGCCATCCCAAGAGAGGGCTGAGGATGGGGGAGCTCAGTCCTGACCTCCGTCACTGTAGCTTGGATAGGCTGATATTGAGTATATCTCACTTATCTGCATGACTAAGGATTTGGGGAAAGGCCATAGAGGGGTATCTTCAGTTTGTATGCATGGCACACATAGGAGATAGCTGAACGGAGTTAGCTCTGTTACTGGAGGATTCATATTTGCATGAAAGTGGAGCTGTCTCCAGGTATTGTTCCCAGTTTCTCAGTGAGACGCATTAGCCCTGTCTAGCTATACTACTGACGTGGCTCTGTTGTGCCTGAGATCCCATCTAGCTTGTCCAGCGTGGGTGTCTCTGTAGCGCCCTGGGATGTGTGGTGTAGACATGCCCTCTTCTGCAAGTGAGGGTGGAGGCCAGGCTGTGAAGAGAAGGTTTCCAAGCATTTCTCTGATGCTCATAATAACTCTAGAAACCTTTACGGTTCTGGGAGCAAAAGTGCACAATTATCTTAAATGACTATAAGGCATGCACACAAGATGAACAACCACTTTGAATGTGAATATTGATGGTAGTGATGCTGGGAGCAGTCCTCGACAGAGAGCTCAGTGTTTCAGTCAAAGCAAAGGAAAGAAGGGAGAAGGGAAACTCCATTTGTTATTTAGGGGAACTAAATGAAATCCCAGTCCGCTAACTCCCTGCCACTTGGACTGCACTACAGACAGCTTTAGAAACATATAGAGCATTGGAATAAACTGCAGTTTTAATATTCTAAATGCTATTTTCAACTGCCTTTAAAGGGCTGGAGGAAATCTGACTTTCTGGGAGGCATCCAGGTCTAATAGCAAAAGCAAGCAACTATAAGTTGTGAGACGTGTGTGCTGTTCCCATCCTCTCACCATCCCAGGTGCTCTGGGATCCTGGCCCAAACGTTTCTCCTTCTCTCACTCCATTTTCCCACCTGTGCAGTGGAGATAATGGTACATCCCAGCTCTGTAACACATGCTGAGATTAAGGGGTGAAGGGTACTGTATAATTGCAAAGTATCATTATTCACCTGTGATCTTGTAGGATGAAAGGCGCTCTATAAAACACAGAGAATGAACTATTATTATATCAGTTTCCAGCTTTCTATCACAGGAATTCCTCCTCCTTCCTTTCCAGCAGCCTCGCTGCAAAGGAGGCTTCATTTGCTGATGGTCCTTTGCAGTGAGAGGCCCGGCTGAGGCTGAAGCAGCAGGGTTGTGCCCGTGCCCAGCTGCCTGTGCTTCCTGGGCTTGTGCCCGTGCCTGCGTAGCCTGCAGTGAGCCACCTCCCGCCACCTCTGACCCGCTTTTCTTGTCTGCTTTACAGGAACATGTGCTGACAGGGTACCTTGCATGGAGAACGGGAGCAGAGCAAACCACGTCACATCACCAACTGACACCAGCGGGGCCGCTCACCACCCCCTCCAGCTCAAAGTCCAGCAAATCAAGCCGCTTCCTGCCATGAAGTCCCTCCGAGGAAGCCTCAGTCCCACGGGTGCCTTTGACCCAGAAGACAGCACAGCACGGACCCCCGCATCGTGCTCAGCATTCCTGCCACCACCCCCTCTTCTCCTCCAAGGAACGCTTTTTCCTCTTGGTTTCTTGCTGGGGGGGATTTTTCACCCTGGTTTCAAAAACCACATGGACCAACATAGGTACTTTTCCCTCTCTGACTTCGAAGTTCAGATATTTGAGACTGGACAATGATATGGATTTTTTTGTTTGTTTGTTTTGAAAAACTGCTGTGGTTTTGCTGCTACACTAAGAATCGTGATTTGCATTGTATGGTTTTGGACCTATTCAAGTTTTGATGGGGGAAAGGGGTAATACTGGAGTAGCAATGCTTCAGAGTCATCTCTGTCCTACCCATGATGCACTTTTAAATGAAGAGTTAGAATATTTTATTGGCTAATATACTTTCCTTGTTATTTTTACAAAGGCCACCTTTATCCTTTCTAATGCCATATTTTCAGTGTTACACTTTTATGGCTTTTAATTTTTGATTTGACAGATGTAAGAAGCAGCATGAATAGTTTATACTGTGGTTTTTCAGAGACTGAATGCCAAGAGAACTCAGTAAATGTTTATTCTTCTCAGCTTTCTCTTTAAATTCCCCTAAATAGCGCCCCATTTGGGAACAGAGCAAGAGTGTTGAACTAAAGACCAAAATTCCCTCAAGGTGTAAAATAATCTGAGGGGAATATTTGCTGGGCGTCACGAAAGACTTGGATGAAATTTCAACCCTGATGGTTTTCAGTGATCCAGGAAGGCAGTGAGACAATCTCTCCATATGCATAGCCCTTTCATGATAATTAGAATGGTATGGACAAACCAATGAAAACAAGGGTAAAGTGAGAAAGATCCCCCATGATTCTGTTTCACTGTTTGCTTTCTCCTGTCATGGTTAAGAGAAATGTGCAATTCGATCCTCAATCAGTGGGTGGAGGATAACAGGGTAGAATTTACTTGTGTGCACTTGTACAGTTGTAGCCAAGAGTCCAAAAGTACACTAGAGCATGTTATACTGGCACTGAATTGGTAAGAGAGTCGTGGAGTATCCCATTCTGACAAATACAAAGAAAAAAAAAAAACACAAAAAAATCAAAAACAAAAAAATCCCCCCCAAAAATTCAGATCACCTTGTGATTCAGTGTAACTGTTAACTAACTCGAATAAAGCAATTGTTCACTCGCAAGGGTTCAGAGTACACCTTTTCTATAAGGCTGCTGCTGGGAAGTGAGGAGCAGTTTGCAGAAGCAGTGTCTCTGATAGTTTCAGTGGTGTTGGGAGCAGGGTATCACAGTCAGTTGAATCAGAGCCTTGTAGTGATGGTGCACTATGAGCACTATGTATATACTGTATTTCTATATTTTCCTTTGTACAGATTCACTTAAGTCAAGCTACTGTTTTACAGGTGCTCCTTATTTATTAGAGCTGTGAAAGCTTGGAAAACACACCGGGCGAGCAAGCTCGCTTTTTAAAAAAAAAAACAAAAAAACAAAAAAAAAACAAAAAGGGGGGGAAAATCCAACAGCTCCTGAGCCTAAGGAGAGAGTTCAAAGAGATATTGATGAAACATTGTCTAGAGAGCAAGCATATGAAGCACCCTCAGTGTGCTCTGCTTTCCTTTTGGGCTCACAACACTTTTCTCTCTCCCTGACTGGTGTCAGATTTATTAAAACAAAATAAATCTCCAAGAAAAAAAATGCACTTAAATGTGCTGTTGTTTTATTTTATTTTTTCCTTTTTGTGCATGCAGTTATTCATTCCTCTACCTGAGTGGTCACGGATCAAACAAAAGTCAGTTTGGAGTCTCGGAAAAGTATGCGCAAGTGTTCTTGGAGGCTGAATCTCTGTTCCTTACGTTTTCTCTCCTTTCTGATCATCTCTCAGCTCCTGCAGTGTTCAAGGTCTGGGGAAGACAACCCACAAATGGTGGAGCAGCGTTAGGCCCTGGTCTTAGAGGGGAGCTCCGTTTGCACTGGCTGGAGCTTCATTCATTTCAAGGGGATCAGGGCAAGGATGGTTTGCTTGTGCTGCATTTGGGGCCTGCGCATCGAGCCCGTGTGGCGTGCCTTTTATAAGAATGTGGTTTTTCTATGCCTGACCTCCCCCTGAAATCAAGCCCAGGTCTTCCGAAGCATGTACCTCCTCCCGAATGCCCCCAAACTTTGTAATAGCAGTATATTCGCCAGTCCTGAGCTCTGAGCTATACCGCATGACAGCGTTTACTTCCCAGCTCTTGGCCAGCATGGCCAGTGCTGCTGAGGGAGGGTTTTGAAATGTCCAGTGAGCTCTGTAACTTTTTGACTGATTTCATTAACCGATCATGTAAGGAAAACAACAACAGCATACGCATGCCTGCTTGGAAGGGCGTGTAGAGCAAAGCTTGTCTCCCTAGTAAACAGCTTGCTGCATCTCTATTTATTCATCTGAACTTGGCTGTAAAATGAAGGCCGTGTGTATTGATTTTGCTTTTGTCAGTGGTCCAGAATTGTTAGCACACATTTTCACTCTTCTGAAAAACAACAGACTCTTTAGAGAAATCTTTCTCTCTCGTGAACTGCTTTTTCCAGAAATGGAATCAGCTTGTCAAAAATCATAAGGACAGCAGAGGTAAAGAAAGAGATTTAGGCTGAAGCTGGCTTCACACATTTCAAATGATCGCAGCTTACCTTAGCTTTCCTGAAAATTTGCCTGCATTACATGCTCTTAACAACTTACTCCAAAATTTGAAATCTGAACAACTGATTTGAACAGTAGAATCAGTTCACTGTTTGCTATTTTAAAAATATCTACAGCTGCATGACTGTGGAGAAATCTCCAAGTACACATAAACCTTCAGCAAAATGTAGACCAAATGGTATGATACATTATGCAAAAGAAACCTGCTTTATTTTTTAGGCCAAATCCATCCCTTGTATAATGCCAACAAAATGAGTGTATTACACAAAGGATATAAGAAGGTCCTTTGCAATTAACAGGAACACAGCAAAGGGTTGCAGAATGGTACTCACTCACTGCTGACATTATTTATTAATTATGCACTAGGACACAGCAGTCAAGCCAAACTCTTTCCTGGAGAACATACCATCAAGGAGCCAGACAAAGAAAATCCAGATGCACTGGGACATACACTGGAAGGTCCCTGTATGCGATAGAAATCACTCCAGTAATATTGGACATGTGCAATTTTGGGATGCAGAGCGTGTCTTCATGAGCCAAGAGGCGGCTTTGCCTCAAGTCTCCAAGCACCCGGCCCAGCGTGCATCCCTTCACGCCTCCAGGGCAGAGGGAGAGGTTGCCGTGATCAAGCTGCATAGGTCCCTTCTGCTGGCACCGATTTCTTGCTGTCAGCAAGAATTTTGCCCTTGCAATAAGAGGGGGTCTGCGTGCTGCAAACACTCTGCATTAATTACCTCCTGTGTTGTCTTAGATGGTTTTGAGGGCTTTATTTTTTTCAGAAGAACTACTGCACACTTCAGTATTTGATTAGTCCAATTCCATGAATAAGAAGGTCCCATAAAACACAAGCCTTTCATGCTTTTTCCATACTAAATGATAGAAATAAATTTGCTTTGTTCAAATAAGTGCTGTGTGCCAAATTTGCAAGGATGCTTATCCATGTGAGATATCTCATTCTGAGGTCCATATTTGGACACCCAAATCAACACTCAGCCAAACACATGCATGAGGCATTTCAGTGCCATTTGGAGTGTCCATATATAGAACTGGATGCCCTAACTTCATTGCCTTTGTTTTAAAAATAGGCCTGGAATATGTAAAGGCATCATTTAATAACAACTATGACAAACATGCTGTGTTCAAACTCAGAACAAACTTGCTTATGCTAGTGCAGGTTGATTCCACTGGAATCACTCTGGATTTACTGAGGTATAACTCAGAGGAGAAATGGCCCCTTAAATTACTTTGCTTTCCTCTCTCACCCAAACCCGGCTTCATCCTTGGGATCTGTAAGTACAGGAACATTGGATTTAGGCTTTATCCACACGCACACATACACGCACACACACACACACACATCGGAGAGAGGGAAAGAGAGAACAAGAGCATGAGAAATTGAGTTCACCTGCTTCATACTGAACGTAACAATTGGCCAAGTATCTTGAAGTGGGCAGAGCAGCTTTATATATGCTTACATACATTTTACTTCTCATTTATGTGGCACAGGGCAAAGAAATGCAATGCCACGGTGAGCATCCCTGGAACAGTTTCCACAAAGTATAGGACACGATGGAAAAATAGACACCCAGAAGCACAACCGTGCCAGCTGAACAACGGCCCCTGGCCATTTGTTTCCCAGGAGGGTGGGAGCATGGCCCCTTGGAGGCGATGGGGAGGGAGGTCCTCTTTGCGCACGGACACTCATTATCCCGCACCCAAGGCCTGTGGGGACATAGGCTTCTGCACCACTGCAAGGAACTGACCTAGCCAGTAGGCAAAAAACAAGTAATTTAGGCCACCAACAGCCTCTTTTCTTGAAGGTGTTCCCTGGTATCTAACTCTTTATCTATTTACTGGAGCAAGCAAGTATCCCAGTCACTTCACCTGTTTCCCTCCAGGACCAAGGACCACTGATTTACTACCTCCAAGTTGCGAGTGTGGTCCTTGGAACAACACCCCGTTGACAGGCATTAATATATACGTGAAAGGTCACACTTTGGTGGGGACATGGGAGCATTTAGCTGGGAATATTTAGCCCCTTAAGCCAAGTTAAGCACTACCGTCAGGAGAAGACATGTGGCTCACGACTTTGGGCATGCGGATAAAACTATACTTTCAATTTGCTATGGGGAGGAAAGCTGCTTTACAAACATAGCTCTCCGAGGATGTAAAAGACTGATAGACAGGTAGCCAGGTACATTGACAGGGATCTTCCCAAGAAATGATGTAAGCACCTAAAAGTTGCATGTCCCTACATCGAATGTCCAGGGACCTCAGTATTGTGGGAGAAGTGGCAGCCTTGCATGTGCTTCCTAAGCAGGGCTTGGCGTGGGATCCTAGCAGTCTGCACTATGGGTGGGACGCTGCCCAAACCGAGAAGCAAAGCTCAGGTATTAGTAGCCAATAAGAAATCTGAGGACAGAAATGTGTCTCAAATTCCCCTCTCAGCATGGCTACTTTTTCTCTGAAAGACCTCACTGGACCTATTTAGTAAAAGAAAATGGTTTGAGGAAGAAGTAATGCTGTCTTCTTTTCCAGAAAGGCTTTGTGGTTAGACTTGCTTGCTGAGGGAATGAGAGACTCGGGTTCAGCTCGATTCTCCAGCTGAAGAATTCAAATCCACAGAGACTCATACAAAACAAGGTGTTGAGAGAGACTCTCATCCCTTCCCATGTCCCAGATCAGGATCGAGGAGATCTAATGACCTTCCCAACAGGCCATGTGCTATGCCCACAAGGGCAGGAGAAATACTCTCTGCTCCTCTAGTTGAAAGACATGGATCCAGCATCCACGGGGCCAGAGAAAGAGCACAGCCCTCAGGTTAGTGTTTGAGGGCACTCTCCTGGAAAAGGGAGATTTGCTCCTGCTCCCGAAATGAGCAGAGCTGCTGTAGTAAGCACTGATCTATTATAGAGCCCATCTTTGAATCAAAGGCCAGAGACAGCCTTCCCCCAGCCAGCTGAGAGCCCTAAACACAGAGTGAAGCTCACTTTGCAGTCTCATTCTTTGGCCCAGTGGTGGTTTAAATGGTTTCTGCTGCAGGTTTAATAGGGCATGCACAGATTTGATAGGAGGGATGGAGAATGTGAGCTCCCAGCCCCAGTAGGTGACAGTCCAGTCGCTCAGGAGCACTGGGAAGGCAGACCTGTATAGGTTTCATTCCCCTCGCAGAGAAGTAAAGTCAGCTTGGCTCTCTCATTTGTTATTATGGCACTAGGCTATGAAACAAAAGGGCAGATCAGGACAACTTCTAAGATGTACAGAGGAAGCACCTCTAAAAGCTTTATTTTTTGTGGACACAGTTTTCTGCATAAGCACCTCAATCCTACCCACCAATTCTCTGTTAGGCTTTGCCCCTCTCCCTTGCCCAGCAGCTTCCAGAAGACCCTTCCTTATGCTACCAGCTCTTCCTGGGCATCGTACAGGGGGCCTGGCCCCCATCAGAGGGCTGAGGGTCCTGAGAGATAACTGGGGACCTACATGCTTAGCATAGCACTGCCACCCTGCCTTTCCAGGGTGGAGGCTTGTTTCGTCCCTGTGGTCCTCCTCACCGCCGTGGGGCACTCGGTGGATCAAGGCAGGGAAGGGCAGGTGGTCACAGAGGTAGCTGGGGCCGCAGCGCCGGCAGCATGAGCTGGTCAGTATTAGAGACCTGGCTGGGTCAGGACTTGCACCAACAGGCCTGCTAGGCATCTGCTGGATTTTGCCAGACCTTTATATTATCTGCAGCCTCCTTCTGGAGCACCTCAGGAGACAGTCTTCAATTCTTGGACCCCGATGGAAGAGTTTCTACGACTTCAGTTAAATTGAAATGGGTTAATAAGCAGGAATATATTCTGGCAGAAATGAATACAACACTTGCTCCAGATACAGCAAGATCATAACTGCTTCCTCAGAGGAAACTGAGGCATGGACAAGCAAAGCAATGGACCCACACCACCTTGGGACTGCAGGGCAGGAGCAAGGACCACTGATTTACTACCTCCGAGTTGTGAGTGTGGTCCTTGGAACAACACCCCATTGACAGGCATTAATATATACATGAAAGGTCACGCTTTGGTGGGAACATGGGAGCAGCCCTCTTTTTAGCTTGCAGATATGTTTTTAAGCACAAGCATTAGCAGGCATTCACGTGCCCAAGCGCCTCTGGATGCTGGGGCAAGCTGGCTACCGCCTGCCCATGCGCGCGATGCAGCGAGATGGTTTGTAGGCAGGGTCAGGTAGAGGAGCTGACACAAAAGGGTCAGAGAGGAAGGGTGCCAGGCCACAGGCTTATTGTCGGTCGACATCCAGAGAACGGGGCGGGAGTGGGGGCCATGAGCTGAATTCCTCCGTAATGCGAATTATAAAATCATTTCCTGTGTTACGGGTTAGGAAAGAGAGTGAAGGACCCAGAGATCTTCCAAACAGAAAACAGCTTTTGTTAAGGCTTTTGGCCTAAGGAGTTTGGGGGGGGTGGGTGGGAAGGGAAAGTGCTGGCACATTTTTGGCTTGAAGCCTCAGACAACATATTTTTTATTCTAGTCTTCATTTTTCAAAATAAAATCATTGCAAGGCAGCAACAAAGAGGGGGGAAGAGGATGAAATTAGGGGGAACAGTACCCAAGTACTTCCCCCTTCTTTCTGTTCCTGCCGTTAAACACACAGTGTCTCCTTTATTATATACAGTAGCTGGATTAAGCCAGCAGCCCAAAGGCTAGGAATGTAACAAGACACTTTTATATTATTGATCCTTTTTTAGGGAGATTGTTTTCATGAAAGTTTAATTCACCTTTTTTAGCTTTTTAGTCTAACTGCTACACATTTTATCCTGCTTCTTTGTGAAATGCTAAATCCATCGGTAGGTTTTAGTTTTCCTGGTGTAACTTTTCAGAAATTGTATATCTGCATAGCAACCCCACTGCAGGCAGCTTATGTCACGGTATCACATGTCAGAAAGATGAAAAGAACTCCAAATCTGAGCTGCTCCACAAACTTATGCCCCTGATTCTTGGACATATATCTTCTGTACTTAATATAAGTGTCAGGAAGGCAATTCCAAGGCCAGAGAGGTGCAAACTTTTATCTTAGAGATGACCAAAAAAAAAAAAAAAGACACGTGACCTCAGTGCAGCCTTGTGTGGACAATCAGACGAGAAACAAAGATTGTCTTTTTCCTCTCTGCCCACTCCCCCTAGCCCCCACCTTCCCATGTCCCTGTTGTCTGCTTCCAATGCAACTTGAGCCTGGATCCCAAGCCCAGTGTCCAGATTAGAGATTGTTGACTCAGGTTTAGTGGTGAAACTCGAGCCAGACCCTGTTGATGGCATAGGCTCGAAGGAGCAGGTTTACTTAAAGCCAAAAAAGAGATTACATGTCAGACGAGAGCCTGGCTTTTCTTTATCACAAACTTCCTGATCTCCCTCCATTTTAATAGTTTCAGCTCTCTCCCCCCCCAATAATGTGCCCACTTTCTATTCCTTCTATAGGGTGTCGTAAATCAGGATATTAACAAGTGTGTAGCTGGCCTTTGCCACAGGCAGAGACAATGAGCTTTCTGTGTTGTTAACCAGTGGGTAGCACTTAACATAATCAATGGAGAGCTACGTGCAGAAAGGATGAAAAATTGGGGCTTGGTCTGACCGCTTACAGGGTATTTCTCATCACCCAGGCAAGCTGCTTTTATGAGAATATGACATGCCCTGGAAGCTTGCTCTCCATTTTGCAGGAGAGTCATTAAAAGAAATCATTACATGTTTTTTTTTGTTCCTTGGCACACACGCTGCTTTTCCTTGGCTTCTGATTTCATCCATCTTTCAGGCGCTTCGTGCCTTTAGTAATTTATGTGCAAGATTTTTCCAAACCTCCAAATGTTTTTCCATTTGGCAAACTGTGTCCTGAAGCCTCCACAGAATGTAACTGTAGAGTTTTCTTGTACTTCAAAACATGAGCCCTGTTAGCACAAAGATGCATCTAATACTTGTAATCCTGTACCTAAAAGCTATAAATTCATATAACATAATCACAGGCATCATTCCTTCTTGAGAGTCTTTACCAGCCTTGTCACTATAACCCCTTACTTTATACACAAAAGAAGAAATTCTCTATGAGCATTGTTGTTTTCTTTAACTATAGTTTTTGGAAGCTTTAGGATACCATATGGAGAACTATTTTATTCTGCTGCTAGTGGCTTGCTCAATACTGGCTATAAATTTGATAATTTTCCTTGTGTCTGATAGCCATACACTATCAGTCAGACACATTAGCTCTTATAGGARAATCCAGGAGACTCCCACAGAAAGTGATAACCTTTCCATCATATAGAATTTAATAGAAAATTCTATCCCTGCTATAGGACTTACAATGGCTGATTAAAAAAATCGTGATTTTCACTCCCCATTAAATTCATCAGTTAGTAGACACACTCTTATAGAAATCTCCCCACCTTGCTCCTGTTCAGTTCCTGGGGTTCCTCCCAGAGGGATACACGTTTGCAGACGGCCTGGTGGGGTTTTCTGAAGGCTTCCAAGGGGATCAGGCACTCGTATGCAATTAAGGAGAACAGGCGTATATGTGCCCTTGAGGAACTCGCCCAGCCAGGCGTGTACTGACTCAAGAAACAGGTTGATGTGAGTTGTAATCTGGGCTGCTGTGGCTTTCTTCGGGAATGAAACCCAATGGGAGATTTCATTAAATGTTTTTCACAGTGTGGTCCGGTGAGTGACTTCCCCAAAATGGCAGGGTATGTGACCAAAAGAAAAGAGATCGTTCTTCCATCATTCATGCTTACAAGAAATTACCAGGTGTTGAGGAACAGAGATAGTATCTCTTCTTTATTTTATTTTTGAAATCCCTACATAATTTACAAGGTTGCATTATAAAACACTTCCATTTGCTGAATAATCCCAACTGGACTAAGTTCCTGAACAAAGAGTCTGTTTTGCCAGTGGAAATGGGTCCAGATCAGGCCTAACATATTATTTTCACTGAGTTGTGCTCCATCACTCTTTCTCGGCATGTGCTGCCTGCTTGCCCTGGAAATAAATGCTCAGTGAGAATATAGAATAACCAGTGGGGTAATTCTCTTCTACAGTTGTTCACCCAAACTACTGCATCTAACTAAATTTACATGGAAAGAACTGTGCACGTTTCATTTAAGAAAGGCCAGATTCTGCTCTTGGCTATCACAAATCCGCTGGCTTCTCCAGAATCCTTTGTGATTGACCCTACTGTAGGAGAGAGGCAGATCAAAGCAGTGGCTGGGACTTCATTTCTAAAGAAATGAGCATGAATGCTGAGGGCTCTGACAATCCAGTCCTGCCTCCATTTACATCTTTGTCAATCCAAAGTAGCTAGATCGAAAGGTCAGTGGAATTCTTCAAGCTGACACTGCTGTGATGGAGAACAGAATTAGTCTTTTATTTTACTCATTTCATTCCTCAGCCTGCCGAACTATGGTGACATTTCTCAGAGATGCACATGACATCCACATTAATAGCAGAAGACGTCACTGTGATCAGGGCTATTATTGCAAATTAATTGCTATTATATCACTTTAAAATAAACTATTCCCTGACTAAATCAAATTAAGGGTACTTTATCAGTGTAGGCGTGAGGCACATTTTCTTCTCATAATTTGCTTCCTCTTAAGTGACTCTAGATTTTTGTTTATCTTATTGGGTTGATAAAGTAACCCGCTCAATTGTCAACATGCATTAAAAAATAATATCTAGCCGTCGAGGGAGAGAATGTGTGGGAAATGCCAAGGACACTGGGATCACAAGCTTGTGCTTTGCCTAGGATATCAAGCTGCAGCATTTTACTATTTCTACAGCTCTTTTTTTACCCTGTTTTTATTTTTGACTGGCTGAATGCTTTCCCAAACTCCTCCGCACTGCATCCAGTTTGCTCTTCCAGAACCAATCGACTCGTGCAGCAGGTCATCACCCCTGCTGAAATCAGCCAACAAGCCAACCATAACCCCAGCAGATGTTGGCGGTTTATAGGCCAAATGAGAGCCCTGCAGGCCAGCGAAATACCGGCACCGCAGATGTGGAGCCTGGCCACTCGACACGAGCAACACACGGCCCCGTCCTGCCCAGCAGGGCTGGGACTTCCAGAGGAGCAGAAGGTCTGGGAGACTAATTAGCCTGCAGAGCCAACATGCCAGCCTCCACTCCATCATTTTGATGCGCGCACAGTCCTTTAATGAAACGCTGCGTGAGTGAAGTCAGACGAGGCCCCACTGTAACTTCGCCTCCAAGCCCGGCAGCCGCTGGAGCTGGTAACGTGCCCTCAGCGTGCCAGGCTGCGTGGCGGGATGCTGCCGCCCGCCCGGCTGGGCCAGGGCCGGAGCCAGGGCCGGGGGGCTCTGCTCATCGCTGCAACCCAAAGAGGTCCCGCACGCCGAATGCAAAACCCAGGGCAAGGCTGAAGCTATCAGCGCAACACAGCAGAGAAAATCTTTTGTTCTGCTTTGTTACAGATATTCCTAAATGATAAGAAGAAAGACGGGCAGCTCTCAGTAGGACAGCGGAGAGATGGCAGAGCCAATCCCCAACCTGGCTCTTTTGTTCAAAGCACATGTTATTTTTCTGCTCAAGAAGCCAAACATCGTGCTTTTTGACCCAGACAAGACGGGTAGGTTTTGTTTTTGTGGTTAACACCAGCACCAGAAATCCCCGCAGCTTCCAGGCTGCCTGGCAGTAAGGACAGCCGCCAAGGTGCCCGGGAGGTGCGGCCCACAGAAAAGCAGAGAGAAAGTCAGCGTTTTGGACATGCAGTCAGGCACAGTCAGGCCTCGAACGGGAGCGCCCGTCGCTGCTGATGCAAAGTGCCTTCTCCCGAGTGCCGTTCCTGATGCCAAGGCACGCAGGGCGAAATGCCGCCTCTTGGCTTCGCCGTGCTGGGGCTGAACGGGAGAAGGGGATGGGGATGCTTCTCCGGGAATGCCGGGGGGCGCCGTCTGCAGCCCGGGGCAGCCCTCTCCCCAAACCGGACCCCAACCCGCTCCCCGCGGCCCGGGGGTGGCGGGGGGCTGGAGCCGGGAGCCCCGGGCAGCGAGCAGGAACTGACCCCTGCCCGCTCCTGCGGAACCGCCCCCTCGGCTCCGCCCGGGTCTCCGGGGCGCCGAGCCGGAGCCGCCCGCCGCGGCCCCCCGCCGCCGCCAACAAAGC